>NW_015505557.1:1508907-1510056 GCF_001515645.1 Sinocyclocheilus grahami
TATTATTATTATTATTAAGTGTGAAAAGTAACACTGGAAATAAAAGTAAAGAAGGTCAAGCAGACTTGGTTAAAACTTGAAGGTTGCTCAAAAAATGTCCTGTCCTATGCCACTTCTTGGTGGAAGTGCAAGTGTGTGTGAGCATGAACAAGACATGAAGCGCCTGTTGGTTGAGTGCTAGACGTCCCCTAAATAAGATAAATTGCCTTGTCAGTGGATGGTGACTTGAGAACCTCATGAGCTTTTACCTAAATGACTGTTAGGACTGCAGGGAATGGAGCACACAGCTGCAGAGAGCCACCTGACCCTATCAAAGCCCTCCAAAACCTGCAACGCTCACCCAGAGATCAGTCTGATCCAGGTATGAAGACGAACAGACAGAAAGGTTCAAGAAAAAGCTATGAAAGCAAAGCCCTAAAGCTCGAGCCAGCTTTGACAAAGGTTGACATTTCCACCACCGTGAGGACCAAAGCTCATGCAGAGCGCACAGGAAGTGTAGTATGGAGACATGAAAATATGGCTAAACTACAGCAAAGGCGCTGCATACTTTAAATCAGGTCACAAGAAAGAAGGTTTGCTAAAGAATGCAAATGACGTCTATCATAACTTTACGGTCGCTCTGCACAAAGTGAACAGCAGTGTTACCTTAATACAAAATTAAAATGATGCTTCGATATTTCATTAAACAGTGAATTTTTCACAGATACTTCTGGAAACCAGATTTAGGTCTAAAAGATTCATTGCTGTAAAAGAGAATCTATTATCAGATCAATCCAAGGTAAACCAGGCAGATAAAACAGGGTCAACATTAACAAATTAAAATCCCAGAAGCTGTACCCCAGATGAACTCGTTTTGCCAAATTAAAAGTGCTTTTAATGCATTATTAAACATGCCATGAATTGGTATTAACCATCCAAACAGATAATAGTGGTGTTTGCCAAAGCAAGCATCACCATTACTATTGCTCATAATAAGTTTTAGTAATATGAACCAACGGCCAACACTAAAATGTTCAACTTTGGCTTTTTAGTGCAGTAAGTGGGCATTAAAATAATAAAAGAAAGTAAAATAATATAAAATAAAATATAATATAAAAAAGATATATAAATACATATATATGTATATAAAAAATAAATAAATAAATAAAT
>NW_015505557.1:1515948-1519696 GCF_001515645.1 Sinocyclocheilus grahami
CACCTCTGACACAGCAGATCATGCAGGAGACACTTCTGAACGTAGCACCTGAAAGCAATTTCTCTTAACACTTCAGCAAGTTTATCTTCAGTTAGCAGAGCGGGACAGCTCTAGCCCATGAGGCTAAGCCTTTAGCTCCAACAGTATATACGCACGAGAAAGACAGATGAGCGGAAACTATGACCCGAGAAAAAGAGCGTTTAGAGCCAAAGTGAAGGACACTACTAAACCTACATCATAAGAACATCAGCTCGAACAGTTTGATCCAGGTGCAAGCAAATTATGCAGTGTCATTTAAGAGACAAATTATAGCTACTACTTATGCTCTTATAAGTTAAAGTTTAGTCTTGAGTCATACTGCTAATGAGAAACAGATGAAGTGGAGCAGGACAGATAAGCAGGTCCATTCTCATAACTAATTATCAGCAAGGCTAATAATTATTAACTGAACATTTGATCATTAGCCAATAACAATTCATTATAGTAAATTGCAAACACAACCACATTACACACACACACACACACATATATATATATATATTTTTTTTTTTTAATAGAAAATATAATTTTAATTTCTGTAATTTTCAGATGTTATCAGATGTTACATGAAAATTTTTTTACAAATATAAATACACAATAAATTAATACATTTTATATAATGCATTTTTACTATATTTACTTTTTTATGGCCAGGGCATAGTACAAAGCACTTGGTAAAAGACAACAAAAATGTGCTTTGTCAACTTAAACGGGACAGACGGGTACAATAACCTGTGCTGTCACAAACAGATTAACAGCCTTTTGGCATAAATAAAATATATGTATTAGCAATTAGGGATGCACCAATACCGATACTGGTATCGGTATTGGGTCTGATACTGAGCTCCTGTACTCGTACTCGTTAAAATGCCCCGATACCAAACGCCGATACCACACAGCATGTGGTAAGCGCCATATTCAGACAAAGAAACACCGAAAACAGACAGCAGAATGGTGTTATTAGAGATTAAAGAGGTCTACGAAGTATATGTATGCAATGAATATAAAACATTCAGTATTAATGCCTGTATAGCTGATTTGCGCCAACTGGTGACAAAGAAACACCGAAAACAGACAGCAGAATGGCGTTATTAGAGATTAAAGAGGTCTACGAAGTATATGTATGCAATGAATATAAAACATTCAGTATTAATGCCTGTATAGCTGATTTGCGCCAACTGGTAAGCAAAGCACGTTGAGTGGATTCAGCACGCGCGGCGGCGCAGATGCACAAGCTTGTCAAGTGAATATCCCTTTCTCACAGACATCACTGGCAAGTTTGTAGTTTGGTCGGATATGTCAAAAAGTAGTAAGTAAAACAATGCACAAGTTACTTAATGGTAGGGAGGGAGAGAGAGAGAGAGAGAGCGTGCACTTCTGTTGTGTGATCTTTATTGATGTTCGCTCACTTAGCACGCATCATTTGGATTAATACTAAATAGTAAATATAAGACAATTTATAGGGCCATTCACTATAAATGTCATTTATTTTACCCTTAAGCATACACGACTTTCTGGCGAAAGTGCAACTAATAACAGCCTGTGTGAAATGCGCTAGGCTGTCCTGTACTTGTCCCTCTCATTCTGCACCAGTACAAATACCTGTGTTTTGCTTGCTTCATGAGTGTTTCTGCATTATATGAGTGGCTTTGGAAAATAAATCGCCACACGTTTCAGATGAAAAAAACACAGTTTTTATCACAGTTAGGAGATTTATAGCGAGTGGTTCCCTGCATTTTTACAGCAACAACTAATAACAGCCTGTGTGAAATGCGCTAGGCTGTCCTGTACTTGTCCCTCTCATTCTGCACCAGTACAAATACCTGTATTTTGCTTGCTTCATGAGTGTTTCTGCATTATATGAGTGGCTTTGGAAAATAAATCGCCACACGTTTCAGATGAAAAAAACACAGTTTTTATCACAGTTAGGAGATTTATAGCGAGTGGTTCCCTGCATTTTTACAGCAAATTGCATGATTACAGTACTAAGCAGCTGCAATGGAGCAGCTCTAATGCTATTAAATTAAATGTAGGCTACCATAGAGAGAGAGAAAAATTAACAGTGAAAGTAACAAATAGTTGTAAAATACATTTTAATGGGGATAATTAAGTGTGAAAATAACAGAACAATATACAGTCAAACCAAAAATTATTCAGAGACCAGATATAATTTTTGATATCTTTTTTACTAGTGGGTGTAGGACACTATAGTTCATTTATGTAACTGAGGATAGCAAAATAAAGTAAACTGTGACAAATTATGCCTCACATTTCTTCATACAGTGGATTACCAGTAAAATTTATTTCAAATTTGGGACCAAAAATTATTCAGACCGAGTCTGGGAAAAAAAAAACATTTATTTCAGGTTTGCATGAACCTGGTTGACAGCATACCCAGGAGACTATATGCTGTCATTAAGGCTAAAGGTCACCCGACAAAGTATTGATAGTTGTGTAAATATTGACAGCTGTATCTAATTTTTGGTTGATTGTAATCCATTACATACCTTTCTATCAAAGTTATCTGACATTATCAAGCTGAATTTGTTCTGACACGTTTAACTCGGAGTTCTTGTCATATTTTATTACCATTTTCTAAACTATAGCGAATAAACTGTGATAATGTGAGAAATGTCGAAGGTGTCTGAATATATTTTGGTTTGACTATCTATTTGATAAATTAAGTTAACCAACTAACATTATCCATACTCTTTTGGTTTCTGTACCCAATATTTTAAAAATTTCCAAATGCAATGAAAATATTGGTATCGGTAACTCAGCATCGCCAAGTACCAAAAATAAAAGTATCGGTATCGGGAGAGTACTGGAAAAAGTGGTATCGGTGCATCCCTATTAGCAATATATCTGCCATCATTAGCATGTTCTCTAAATGTTGCCAATGGCTTTAAAAAAAACATCTCAGTCAACCAGAAGTAAATTCTAAAGCATTACTAATCGTTCAAAATTTGAAATGCCTTGTAAATTTCAACAAAATGGCAACATGCCAGTTACAACAAAACCTTGTAGGGAACAGTTTAATCAAACAGTGTACTCTAAGAGTGGCCTTTATCAGCATGAAGGAAAGGAACTCATCTCTCTTCACACAAGATCTTTTGTATCTTTAGGGAAAACACTGTAAAAGTGATGTATTCAAGATATGTACAGAGAGAGGAGGACTGCACTAAATGAATAATGAAACCTTGATATTTCCCCAAGGTTGGACTGGGAAACTTGAGCGATCTCTCATATGAATGCAGTCAGTAAATTACACCCAGAGCTCCAGTCAACGGCTGCTCTGCTCGGGATTCCCTTTGGCTGCAATACAAGACATGCTGTAAGAACGGAACAGCCATCTCACATCTGGATTGTGTAGCCATACAATCCAGATGCATAACACACAGATGTCTAACTGCGGCCTCTCGAATATCTACATACGAGTCTAAAGTCTGTTTCACACTGTACACAATGCAGTGCGTATTTATCTTAGCACCAATGTCAGCTGATTATAATAATCACACTGTTGTAGCGAATTTTAGCTCAACGACAGGAAATATGAATAATTAACCATAACTAGTTATAATTAACTATTCATATTTTAGATCCGCTGTAGATATTTAGCTGACCACTCAGCGCAAACTGGTTATTTTCATCGACCCGAATTCAGCAGAGTAACTTGAAGAATGGAGAAGTCAAGGCCGAAAGGCCTGGC
>NW_015505557.1:1525648-1526443 GCF_001515645.1 Sinocyclocheilus grahami
TATATATAAAATCAGTGTTGAAAACAGTTTTGTTGCTTAATATTTTTGTTTTAATGGTTATATTTATTTGAAATAGAAATGTATTACAACATAGTAAATATCGTAATGCATCACAATTTTAATGCATCCTTGTGGAATAAAAAAAAAGTAGTGTAGATTTCATGACGACCAAGTTATCATTTAGCAATAGCAATTATTAGGAGAAATACTCACTTTATTTTCCAAACATGACTGCAGTTCTGTTACACAGTAGAAACACTATCAGTGTGAAAGCAGCTGTTGCATTTACATTGATTCTTTAATTTCAGTAAAACAGTCCCAAAACTCACCTTTTTCAACCTTATTCAATCTGATAAAGAACACAACAGAGATCCACCAACATACTTGTGCTTCTGCTGGCTGGTGCATTTCTCCTTAATTAATTAATTCTGCATTAATGCCAGAGTTTGTCTGCCAGACATGTACAGGTAATTGATTCCTCTAAGGCGGAGCAGGCATCTTTTTAATAGGACAGATATACAGTAACATGGGGCCATTGTGCTTATAATTCAACAGGGATGAATAGGCGGCCTGGCAGAATGGAAGCAGAATTTATCAGCGGTGGATCCTGTTGCAGCTTTTTTCAATAAGACACTGAAGTCTCTGTGTTCAGACACACTGAATCGGCCTTGACATTGTGACACATCATATCAAAAGAAGAGGGGGTAATTCTACATGCAACAAAAAATTCAAGCTTAACAATACCAGTAAGCTCAAATGTGCCAGAAAACACATCTCTTTGATAGTCGGCACCAA
>NW_015505558.1:0-22277 GCF_001515645.1 Sinocyclocheilus grahami
AAGGGTGCCGCGACTAAAAAAAGGTTGGGAAACACTGATCTAGTATACTTCAGTACCCGACGCAACAACGTGTCCTCTACTTTCAGTCATATCATGAGATTATACAATCATGGCCTTACAAATCATAAAGAGACATCGATTGTTGATTCATTAATGAAGGTTAATGTTAATGCAATAATAAGCAAATATTAAAATAAAATAAATACAAAACAAGTTAACATTCATGTAGAGTAATAAATACTATTGTTCATTGTTGATTCATGATATCAGTTAATATGTTATCTGAATAATTCAAAATCACAATGGAGCATTTTAGAGACAAAATATCTCAAACTATGACTCGCTTATAGATAAATCCACAATACACAAAGCCATCTGTCATTATAAATGCTTTCTTGTTATTCTTTTACCTGGTTTTTATGATCTTTCCATTTGTTTAATTATTTTTGATAGCCCTAGCTAATGTTGGTTTTTTTAATCTGCAGGAGTTTGTGATAAACTCCCCAGACTTTGAAGCAGCAAAGTTCTGGGTAGGGAACTTGGGAAAGACGGCCACTCATTCAGTCGTATTTGCACATCTCTACACCCCTGATGTAGAGGCCTTCACTCCTTTGTAGTCCAAGTATGTGTGAAAATATATTTTTCAGTTAATTTGCTTGTCTTGTTAGAGCAGCTGTGAATGATTTGGTTTTAATGTAATTATATTTTTAGGTCAGGAATCCAAAGACCTTGCTGGCAATGCCAGGAGTGATGGTCGGGGATATGGGAAATAAACTGGGTCAGAACGGTCTGGATAATGGGTGAGTTTACTGCTAGACTGTGGCCTGCTGAGCTGTTGTGATTACAGTATTTGGACATCAGATGGCGGTAAAAGAAAACCATAAATGGATGTATCCATCTGATATCTGTCTCACTTCATCTCCATACTATATCCTTCTGTTCAAATAAATGAAAATGTTATTCTTCATTATACTTTTCATTGTAATCATTTAACAAAAACAATTTTCGGAGTGTCCAAAATAAAGTAATGATTTTGTTTTTGTCAGTTTTGCAGTGTTCCACAATGTGAGGATACCTCAGGAAAACTTGCTAAAAAAACAGGAGATGTTACCCTGACGGGCGCTACGTTTCACCTTTTAAAGTAAGCAATATTATATGATTGCCTAGTAAACATTACATGTACTGCCTGGTTTTATTATCCATTTACAAAAGAAAAGGTTATATGCATACAAATTCATAATTGCAATACAACAGCATTTATTAATATTTGTTAATGTTAATTTTCTGTATTTATTAATAGATTTTCAACATTATTGCATTAAGAACTAAAATGAGCTAACAACTCACATTGACCTAGATTAATAAAAATTTAAAACAAAATGATTGTTCATTGTTAGTTCAGGATACCTAATGCATTAGCTGTTAATGTTTAGAACCTTATTGTAACACCTTTCATTTTTCAAATATAGGACATGTGCAAAGCAACAGTATTTGCTTTGTTATTATGGACGCAGGAAAAAACAGCTATTTTGGTTTGTATCTGTGTAGACATCTTGCAGTGCTTTGCTCCCTCTGCAGTAAGAGAAAGTAAGGAGTGGTGCAGCAGCTGTTATTCCAGCTGCTGTGCTGTGCTATGCAAGATGTAGGAAAAGGAATCCCTATGCTTTCCTTTCAAACAAACAGAGAGTTTTTAATCACAGTGAAAGCCAGAACATCAGCCAATATTGCTGACAGAAAGACATAAAGGGCTTTTTCTGAAAACAAACGAGAGGCGAGAGGTTGAGGATGCCCTTCTTTTTCCTCACATTTTTTGTGGTTTCACTCTAAAAAATGCTGGGTTGTTTCAACCCAGTGTTGGGTCAAATATGGACTAACCCAACTATCGGGTTAGAAGGAATCCCTATGCTTTCCTTTCAAACAAACAGAGAGTTTTTAATCACAGTGAAAGCCAGAACATCAGCCAATATTGCTGACAGAAAGACATAAAGGGCTTTTTCTGAAAACAAACGAGAGGCGAGAGGTTGAGCCATGGAAAAATCGGGTTAAATTTTGGTTACATTTTTAAATTAACTTTTTAACCCAACAGTTGGGTTAGTCCATATTTGACCCAACATTGGGTTGAAACAACCCAGCATTTTTAGAGTGTCGTGTCTGTGTTTTCAATAACTTCAATTACATGTTTCTTTCCATCCTGTCTTTTTTCTAACCACACACCTTTATAGGACCCCAATAAGCGGGTTGGGGCATCTTTAGGGGCTCTGTCAGGAGGCAGGGTAGGCATTACAAGGATAGCACTGGTCAATCTGAAGCTTGCGGTGACTGTGGCTGTGCGATTCTCTGCCACACGCAAACAGTTTGGGCGCAAAGAGGACGAGGAGATTCCAGTGCTGGAATATCAGCTATTTCATGACTGAAGAAAACAGTCTTTCACTACATCAGGAAGACCCTGGACAAGTCATAAGTCTTCTTTTGTTAGTCATGGTCTTCATTTTCTTCCTTTAATTTACCTTTACTTCATTAATTCTCTTAAATAAATCATAAACTTAAAAAAATAAAAATATATGTGGGGAAACAAATCCTATTTTACATGTATTTACTATGTACTATGTAATAACTAGGTACTAACCATGAATCTAACCTAAACCTAACCACGATGCATATTACATTCCTTTTATTATTCAGTACTTTCTTGTGTAAGTGCACTGTAAATAAATAAACAGTGAACCAAAATATATTTGTAAGTATTGGCAACATTTAACATCGCATGGAACATTTAATAGGCTTTTATAACCACCAGTAAAAAAAATTTATTTTATCAGAGTATCACTGAGGGTTGCTGCTTATACTCTATACTGATTTAGATCAAACTAAGTGTATGTGCACTTTTTTGCCTTTGCTCATATTTACTAAGGGTGCCAGTATTAATGGTTGGCACTGTAGATACTGTTTATACTGACTTGTAGTTATGCAATTATCATGACTGTCTGTGCAGCTCATTTTGAGGGTCTAATTATCCCCTAACACAATAAAAATAGATGGGAATTATTACATACCTCGCATAATTTATATTTATATTCATATTCTCACATATATTATATTTGTAGTCTCTGACAAGCTACAATAGAGGTTTTCTGTTTTTAACATGAATTTGAAATGTCTTGCTTTTTATGTTTTTCTCCCTCAATCAAGGTAAAGGAAGGATTGAATCCCCTCTTGAGACTGTGAATTTTTTAGAGGACATGAATAGCATTCTGCAGAGCAAGTTCACAGTTGGCTCAGTGGAAGAGTGCATGAACTCAGCCGGTACGCAACATTAACACTACATTCTCCATAACAGGGACTCATATATGCACATTCTTTACAAGCGCACACACCAGCCACATTACTCATTTAGCATTCTCTTCACCTCAGTTACCTTTGTTCCCCTGGTGCTCTTCTTTTTCTTCTGCTAAACTCCAGACTTCAATTTTGCTTTTTGAATAATTTTAGCCTTGGGGTGAAGTATTATATGATTTTTAAGTATGGCTGTTGATCAATTAAAAAAAAACATTCAAATATATTTTCACATTCTCCAAATTAATGTGGAAAAACCTAAAAATATTTGTAAATATTTGAAATTTGACATTTTTATTTCATATTTTAATGGCCATATCACTGATACAAATACTATTATGATTTATTATTTATATTTATGTATATATATTAGTGATGTGATGGCATCCAAAATAAAAGTTTTTGTTTACATAATGTATGTGTGTGTATTCTGTATATTTATAACATACAGTATAAATTTTGAAAATATTTACATGTATTTGCATGTATATATTTATATTGATATAATTTATATTATATATAAATATATTTAATATATAAACATAACATATTTTACTTAAATATATACATGAATGTGTGTGTATATACATACACACATATTATGTAAAAACTTTTATTTTGGATGCGATTTTATCCAGCTTTACTCAGTGCAACATATAGTATAACATCCAAGTGAAAGATATAACACCAACAATTTAAGAAATAGAATCACTGATTTGGAAAAGGATCACCCCTCTCCTAAAAATGACTTGTAAACTCAATCAGGTGTAGCTAATCACCTTCTCAATGGCACATACTAGCTATTTGACTTTCAACTGTGATCAGCTGTGGTCATTTTGATTGGCTCAGCATGAAAAGAGCATTTCAGTCCTTGGCAGTGCAACTGAAGCAAACAATCAACTATGGGCACCCATCAAAAGATCTCCGGGATAAGGTTATGTACGGGCACAAGATGGGTCAAGAGATGGATACAAAAACGTTTCAAAGGCTTTATCAATGCCTAGAAGCACAGTGAAGTCTATTATTAAGAAGTGGAACGTATTTGGTACACAGACCCTCCCTGGATCAGGACGTCGCACCAAACTGGATGAAAGAGTCAGGAGGAAACTGCAGAGAGACTACAAAGAGGCCTACAGCAACTCTGAAACAGCTGCAGGAAATTATGACAAAGAATGGCCATTGTGTGCATGTGACAACAATATCCCAAATTCTCCACAAATGTGGCTTGTATGGGAGGGTTGCAAGAAAAAAAGTCACTCCTCAAAGAAAGGCCGCATGCAGTCAGACTGAGCTTTGCCAAAACACACCTTAAAAGATTCTGAGGCAGATGAGACTAAAATGTAATTATTTGGCCTCAACACCAAACGATACGTCTGGCAGAAATCCAGTACAGCTTAGCATCCAAATAACAGCATTCCTGCAGTAAAGCATGGAGCTGGTAATATCCTGTTATGGGGGAGCTTCTTTGCAGCAGGGACTGGGGCACTTGTCAGGATAGAAGGAAACATGGATTGGGCAAAATACCATCAAATTCTTGAGGAAAATCTGCTGCTCTCTGCCAGAAAGATGTAAATGGGAAGAAGGTTTACCTTCCAACATGACAATGACCCAAAGCACACAGCAGAACTGAGCACACAGTGGTTGAAGGAGAAAAAGGTGAATGTCCTTGCATGGCCTAGTCAGAGCCCAGACTTAAACCCCACTGAAAATCTGTAGAATGACTTGAAGACTACAGTCCATGATCAGTCACCATCAAACTTAACTGAACTTGAGCAGTTCTGTAAAGAAAAGTGGGCAAATATTGCAAAGTCTAGATGTGCAAAGTTAGTAGAGAAATATCCCAACAGACTAAAGGCTGTAATTAAAGCAAAAGGTGGTTCAACAAAATACTGACACAATGGGGTGATCCTTTTTCCAACTCAGTGATTCTGATTTTACTTAATTATTATTATATGTTGGTGTTATATCTTTCACTTGAATGTTATAAGTTGCACTGAGTAAATACAGCATTATCTTCATTTCAGGCTGCAAAGCATCAAAATGTGATTATTTTAAAGGGGGGTGATTCTTTTCTGTACCCACTCTGTGTGTGTGTGTATATAAACCGCTTAATTACAAGGAACTGTCTAAAAATATGTAACTGAAATTTGTGTCTTATTTTTGGAAGGTGAGGAAAGCCCATCACTTCCTGAGATGTCTTTTCAGAATCCCCACATTGCACAGATGACGGAAGGTACTGACAGTTGCGGAGACCATCATGTACCTAGAAACCTCAGTCAAGGTACCTCTTGTACTTAACCATGTGACAGTATGTCTCTGCTCAGAGAACTTCCTTTCTGAATTCCCCCAACTCCTTTGAAGCTGGATCTTTTGTTCAGCAAACTTGAACCTTAAAGTAAGCAGAATTAGTGTTTTTTATTAAATTAGTAATTAAAGGTATTTTGTTTTTATTTAGCAGTTACAAATAAATTAAAAATATTCTAACAGATTTGATGTACAATAAATGAACTTACTTTAATGCTAGCCAAAGGATGTGTTGGGAAGATATTAACAAAGCTACTGCAGGAATTGAAAAAATGGATACTGCGTTAATTGCGTTAATTATTTTTAACATATTAAAAAGCCATTATTAATCGAAGGAATTAACACATTATTTTTCCCAGATCTATTTTAAAGAAATCTAAGATTAAAGTTTAAAGCGAGGATTAGGATTAAAGTGAGATAATGTCATAGTTATGACACCATTATACTGTTTACATGCTGTGTTAAGATTAATCTTTCTTGTAATTAATTGGTATTGGTTATTTTTTCTTATCTGCTTAACTACATAAACACTGTGTTGCACTTGTGTGTTGATTCCATCACATTTTGTAGCTGTAATGCAGAATTCATTTTGCACAGAATCCAAAACTTTAATCAGTTGAAGCACTGATGTTTCCTTCAAGAAATACAAATCTAGTCCAGTTCTGTTATGCAGCTAGTGAAGTTTTAGTTTAGTTTAATAGAGTCATTATTCATTCATGCTCAGAGGAAGCCAAATAAGCAAAATCATGTCAATTTCATGTCCCACTTTCATGGTGCTGGTTTTGTGCAATCCAAGATGTTCGTGTGTAAAATGTTTTTTTAAATTTTTTTTCTGAGCACATTATCTAATACAGAAACGGTCCCACCTTCACCGCACACAGAGAGAATGTGAGAATCTGCATAACGCTCTCTTTTTGTGTGGTTTATTGTTAAAAGTGCTCCTTGATGCTGCAGACTGCTCCAGAGGGAGACTTTTACATCCTGAACCAAGCTGCACATCTGCTCAACATCTGCTCTCTTTATTGACAGAATTCTTCAGCTGGTGACTCACCTCATTGTTGCCTGGTTACAGGGGTTAGAGAATCATCGTTTGAATTGGACGAGGATAGGGAGTGGACTACATAGTTTTTAACTGACTCTTGTTACCTATCGCATCATGTGACAAGTGCCCAGGGTCTAGATCTAGACCAGTTTTAATAATAATTTATGCATTTAGCAGACGCTTTTATCCAAAGCGACTTAGAGTGCATTCAGGCTATACATTTTTTACCAGTACGTGTGTTCCCTGGGAATCGAACCCACGACCTTTTCCGCTGCTAACGCAGTGCTCTACCACTGAGTTTTAATATTGTTACACATCCCAGCTGTTTTGCATCAAAACTTTGAATGCTCTCATTCTTTACCTATAACAGTCCATGATTGAATCAGTCATTTACAGGCCAACTGAATCATGACACACTAAAGGAATAGTTCAACCAAAGATTCTGTCATCATTTGCTTGCCTTCATGTCGCTCCAAACCTGAAAGACCCGTGAAGCCTTTATATACTTAATATATTATGAAAGTGTTTTTAAAGCATCAATTATGACTTGTAATGAGGTTTAGGCTCATTTCCACTGTCAGATAGTATTTTTTCTTTTTTTTTAAGGGGCAATATTGCACAACTACATTTATTTTGAGGTATTATTTTGACTAGAACCAAACTAAATATATTGAATTCATAAATTATTAATAGAGACCATTTGAATCTAACTCCAAATAGAAAAAAGCAAGAATAATCTAGAATGAACCAATGTCACTATATACATCAATACAAACATAAATATTTGCCTGCAAATATTTGTCATATTCACTCATTTCTTCAGAACTTATTGGCTTGATTGAGTGTAGTGAAGATATTTGAGTAGAGTTTCCCTCTGTGTGGTCTTGTTTCATAACCGACTTGTTTTCTTATTTAGAGAGGACTGAGGGTTGTTTCTGGTTTATTATTTCCTTTATAAAGATGGGAAAGCAGTTTTGTTGTTTATAAATCTTAAAGGATGTTATGGATGTCTTGGTTTGAACTGAATAGGTTACATTTCACAGCTTTGTAGCATTCTGTCATCATTTGCTTGCCTTCATGTCGCTCCAAACCTGAAAGACCCGTGAAGCCTTTATATACTTAATATATTATGAAAGTGTTTTTAAAGCATCAATTATGACTTGTAATGAGGTTTAGGCTCATTTCCACTGTCAGATAGTATTTTTTCTTTTTTTTAAGGGGCAATATTGCACAACTACATTTATTTTGAGGTATTATTTTGACTAGAACCAAACTAAATATCTTGAATTCATAAATTATTAATAGAGACCATTTGAATCTAACTCCAAATAGAAAAAAGCAAGAATAATCTAGAATGAACCAATGTCACTATATACATCAATACAAACATAAATATTTGCCTGCAAATATTTGTCATATTCACTCATTTCTTCAGAACTTATTGGCTTGATTGAGTGTAGTGAAGATATTTGAGTAGAGTTTCCCTCTGTGTGGTCTTGTTTCATAACCGACTTGTTTTCTTATTTAGAGAGGACTGAGGGTTGTTTCTGGTTTATTATTTCCTTTATAAAGATGGGAAAGCAGTTTTGTTGTTTATAAATCTTAAAGGATGTTATGGATGTCTTGGTTTGAACTGAATAGGTTACATTTCACAGCTTTGTAGTCAGTAGGTTTGAATTTTGCATAGTTCATCTGTTCATGCTGTTACTATAGCATGAATGCACATAAGTTCATCCCTCTATGGACCTAGAGTTTGGGTTACTTCTGTGTCATGATTTGAAGAAATACGTCCAAACCTCAGCCATCCAAAACACGAGACCTCTTGTTCTTTAGTCACAGTCCCCACCCAGATACCCAATCCATGATTACATCTGTGTGTGCACCAAACCTCTGCAGAACAGACCTATTCCAACAATAGATCTGATATCTGTTCAGTATTGTATTATTTAGTGGCCCTTTTTTGGCCCTTTCCACATAATTGAGGAAACTGTGTTTGCCAGCTGCAGTCCATTACACTTTATTCAGTTTGTTTTAACAGTCAAGTTTAAACAAAATATCCACTTATTTTCAGATTCTTATTCAATATTTTGCATCATCTGTCCATCTTTTTAATATCATTATATCATTTGATGTTGTGTCCTCAGTGCCTCTGGCAGCGTACAAGTGACTGGTGTGTTTCTTACTGGGTGAGAGCCAAAGGAAGCTGTTTCATGAGAAATATTCTGGACTGGGAGACTTTGAGGCATGGAACAACAGCCAAGTATGTTTTAATCCTGATTTTAATAGCATGAGACCTTAAAATGTCATGGATCTATGTTTGCTGGCAGCACAGAGGGAGGTGAGGTATGCTATAGGTTTGTAAAACGCATTACCCAGCTACCTTATACCTCACACTGAGAGTGTTTACATGCCTCATCTTTTGATTATGCTTAATAGCCTCATGGAAACTTATCTTTTTTACATGTCATAAATGGTTTAAAGGGATAGTTCACCCAAAAATTTTATGTTTATTTGCTTACCCCCAGGGCATCCAAGATGTAGGCGACTTTGTTTCTTCAGTAGAACACAAACGAAGATTTTTAACTCAAACCGTTGCAGTCTGTCAGTCTTATAATGGAGGTGAATGGGAATCACATCTTTGAGAGTAAAAAAAACATACACAAACAAAACCAAATTATTATTGATGTGTAAAGACACGAAACGATCGGTCTGTGCAAGAAACTGAACAGTATAATTGTTTACCTCTTATACACCACAGTGTCCAACATCCGACGCGTGTATGCACGCGTGCCTCTGGCATAGTAGACATAGATATATATAAGTAGATTCCCGCAGCCCATAGAAACAGTCACTAATGAGGCATCTACATATATATACTGTATATATATATACATATATATATACCTATATATATATATATCTATGTCTACCAGTGTTGGGCAAGTTACTCTGAAAATGTAATTAAATTACAGATTACGGATTACTCCTTTTAAAAGTAATCACGTTACTGTTCTGATTACTTTATTTCAAAAGTAATTAGTAATTAGTTGCATTACTAGTTACGTTACTTTTTTCTCCATGAAATTTATGAAATCCCAGCATACACGCTCCGAACAGTATAATTGTTTACCTCTTATACACCACAGTGTCCAACATCCGACGCGTGTATGCACGCGTGCCTCTGGCATAGTAGACATAGATATATATAAGTAGATTCCCGCAGCCCATAGAAACAGTCACTAATGAGGCATCTACATATATATACTGTATATATATATACATATATATATACCTATATATATATATATCTATGTCTACCAGTGTTGGGCAAGTTACTCTGAAAATGTAATTAAATTACAGATTACGGATTACTCCTTTTAAAAGTAATCACGTTACTGTTCTGATTACTTTATTTCAAAAGTAATTAGTAATTAGTTGCATTACTAGTTACGTTACTTTTTTCTCCATGAAATTTATGAAATCCCAGCATACACGCTCCCGATAAATATTTGTTATTAAAGCATCAACATCCACAGAACACTGTTATTTTTAACTAAAGCAGCGGCTGCTGCGTGCATGGTTTGGCATGGCAGAATACCAGCAAGGAGCACTGCATTTATAATCTCTAAAAGACATCTCAGTTCATTGCAATCTCATAAAACTCTGTTATAACACAATAAATATATGCATAATGAATCTTTCATAATGTCTACAATTCGTGTGTTATAATGAGAGGATTCATGAGCATGCAAATTTCAGCTCTGCATTGCTCAACGCTGCAAACACGTGTTATAGCCTAAATAGAAGCTCTGCATACGCTTGCACCTGTTAATCGTTTATATTTTATATTAGTTCATGTTGCTTTTATGCAATAGATGAATAACAATTTATTTGTTTTAGATATTTTATGTTTAGATATTTCTATGCTGCTGGAGTCCCGTGAATCATTTTATTCTGCTGCATCCCGCACACACACGAGCGTCTACCCGCCCGCACCAGCACTCGCCCATCTTGTCCCGCGCTGCTGTTGCGTTGGGTCTCGCAGGAGCAGGTCTCTAATCCACTGGCACTGGACTCGACTACATCCTTTTTACAATCTCTAGATTATAAAACACTGCATTCTGTCAGCAATGTAACGCGGCAGTAACGTATAGAGACCTCGGCTTGTAACTATACTCTAATTTTTATATTAGTTCATGTTGCTTTTATGCAATAGATAAATAACAATTTATTTGTTTTAGATATTTTATGTTTAGATATTTCTATGTTGCTGGAGTCCCGTGAATCATTTTATTCTGCTGCATCCCGCACACACACGAGCGTCTACCCGGCCGCACCAGCACTCGCCCATCTTGTCCCGCGCTGCTGTTGCGTTGGGTCTCGCAGGAGCAGGTCTCTAATCCACTGGCACTGGACTCGACTACATCCTTTTTACAATCTCTAGATTATAAAACACTGCATTCTGTCAGCAATGTAACGCGGCAGTAACGTATAGAAACCTCTGCTTGTAACTATACTCTAATTACTATTTTGAAAATTATAACGTGTTAAATTACTCTGTTACTAAAAATGTAATCAAATTACAGTAACGCGTTACTAAGTAATGCGTTACTGCCCAACACTGATGTCTACTGTGCCAGAGCACGTACACGCGCCGGATGTTGGACACTGCGGTGTATTAGAGGTAAAAAAAATTATATAAATACTGTTCAGTTTCTTGCACAGACCGATCGTTTCGTGTCTTTACACATCAATGTATCGTCTCGAGCCGCAGGGTTTAAATTGGTTTTGTTTGTGTATGTTTTTTTTTACTCTCAAAGATGTGATTCCCATTCACTTCCATTATATGACTGACAGACTGCAACGGTTTGACTTAAAAATCTTCGTTTGTGTTCTACTGAAGAAACAAAGTCACCTACATCTTGGATGCCCTGGGGGTAAGCAGATAAACATCACATTTTCATTTTTGGGTGAACTATCCCTTTAAGCAAAACATACACACTCACACACACATTTTTACAGGTGTTTTACCCATATTTTGAATTACGCATTGCATTGTGTAGTGTTTTAGGTTGAAGGTAATGTCTGTAAATGTTCCAAAAAATTTACTGGTAGATTGGGGTCAGTAAGATTTTTTAATGTCTTTAAAATAAATCTCTTATTCTAACCTGTGTTTATTTGATAAAAAATACAGTGAAAACAGTAATATTGTGAAATATTATGTCAATTTAAAATTGTATATATTTTAATAATCTAATATTCTTTATTCTATTTGAATATATTTTAAAATGTAGTTTATTCCTGTTATGACAAAGCGGAATATTCAGCAGTCATTATGCCGGTCGTTAGTGTCATATGATACTTCAGAAATCATTGTAATGCTGATTTTGTGCTTAAAACAAAACAACAACAACAACAAAAACATTTCTTTTAATTATCAATGTTGAAAATGATTGCTTAATATTTTTCTGGAAACCATGATATATTTTGGCAGGAATCTAATTTTGGTAACACTTTAGAATAGGGAACACTTATTCACTATTAACTACGACTTTTCTCTCAATAAATTTCTAATTTGCTGCTTATTAATAGTTAGTAAGTTTGTTGTTAGGTTTAAGTATTGGGTAGGATTAGGGATGTAGAAAAAGGTCATGTAAAATAAGACATTAATATGTGGTTAATTAATACTAATAAATATTACTAATATTCTAGTAATATGCATGCTAATAAGCAACTAGTTAAGAGACCATAAAATAAAGTGTTACCCTAATTCTTTATTAAAAGAAAAGAGAGATTTTAGATTTTTTTTTTTTACTAACCCCAAACTTTTGAACAGTATATTTTTTTCTCTCTCTTTCTTACCATTACCAATTATCACTCTGTATATAAACACCTTTACAGGCCTTCTGACTGTTAATTCAATATACACATTTCTGTTAATGTTTTTCAAAACCATACAGTGTTAATCTACTGTATATATGCCAGCCATCTCATGTCAAAAGCTGGGCCAATTTACCTGAATTCACCCTAGACAACCATAGACACGTGCTGTAAACGCTTAGTTCTTTAGTGTTGTCCTTAAAGACTGTCTTAAAGACTTTTGACTAAAAGTTAAAGTTATGATATATATATATATATATATATATATATATATATATATATATATATATATATCTATTCAAGAATCATGTTTCACCATGTAGTTGTTACTGTTGTTATTCATGGGCACATAGAATGTTGTTTTTGTTAATATTTTAGTATCAGGCTGAAATGTGGGGTTAGTGCACCCTAAGGCTTCCTGTTAATACCTTCTGTACAGTGATGTTCCGTTTATGACTTATATCTAATATAAAACAGACCTCTGGTTGCTCAGACACGTCTTAAACATTGAACAGACACTTGGCTCAGACATATCCCTTACTTAATATCTATTCCACTGAGCTACAAATCTACATCACACTGGGCATTTCAAAGGGCCACTGTCTGACCTTCACATCTTGAAGGATTTAAATCCTTTCTGCCATATCAGATTCATTTAGACCCTTATATGTGCTCCGTGGGGTCAGAATCACGTGCAGGATGTGTGAAAGCTGCTCGCATCACGTTTCTGATGATATGAAAGTATCACGGTTGGACCAAATCTGACCTCAGCACAGTAATGAAACACAGCAGTTACACCACATGTACATCCAGTGACCTAGAAAATTATTTGGACAAACATTTACCATTTCAAAAATAAACTTTTTGTGTGTGTGTGTGTGAATTTTGTTTTTAAAAGTGTTCATTCCTTTCAAATAAATTCCATTTGGTTTTGGTATTTTGTTTTGTCTAATGCCATGACATACTTTTTAAAAATGTGGCTTAAATGTTCAAATGCTCACTATGGGTGTGTATGTGTGTGTGTGTGTGTGTGTGTTATGAGGTTCTAGTCCAGCTAAAAACAAGCAGTCACTTAAAGGTAATATTATATAATGAGTGGAGCTTGGACACTGTTTGGTAAGCGCCTTAATGTGAGAGTGTGTTTAACTAGAGCACTTTGGAGACATGAACAAGAATAGGGGGGACAGAATGTGATCGAGCAGGTTACAGTATGTGACCATGATTAAACTGTCTTAAAACCTGCAGTGAGGACAAGAGAAAAAATGTATAAAACAGACCTTTTTCACACATAATACTGACCCAGCAACCACCAAACACAGAGAATCACTGTCTAGCAACCAGACACAAACACAAGCACATTGCTAAGGTCTTGAAGGTTGTTTTTTTTTTTCGTTTAATTTTTTCCCCCTCTATTAACAACCCAATTGGTGTCTCGTCTGTGTGTCATGACCTGGCTTGTGATTATGTGGGTCAAACTGTCTTCATTTGTCCCTTGACTCCATAAACACTCATGGTAGATATAGTATATGTTTGAGTTTGTGTCCTTGGGTTCACTTTTTCCTGTAACTTCTCTCTCTCTCTCTCTCTCTCTCTCTCTTGCTCTCTTTCTCTCTGTAGGTGTATTATTGTCACTCATTGGCTATTGCCTATATTGAGCACACAGTGCAGCAGCGTTTCCATGATCTGATTCAGGATGAACAGACTCCAGCTGCTCTCAGGTCAGTGATGAGGCGTCTCTGTGCTCTCTATGGCCTGTGGACCTGTGGACCAACCACATGGCCATCCTGTATCAAGGTAAACCACTCTTCTCTGCGGTGGTTTCTTTGTTTTTTCATTCATGTCTGCCAGTACTGGCTATGTGACACAAATTATGTGTTAAGGCTTGAATAGACTACACGACTTTTGCCTAGATATTTGCCCTTATTTTCAGTCTGGACAAATTGACACCAGTTGGCAAAAGTCAGAGCCAGTCTGCAGATTTGAGTTGTAGTGTAATGTATGATGGGCACAGACTGTGATTAAATCCAGTCGATACATTTGATATTTTGAGTCGATATTAGAACACATAGTGTTCAAACAAATAGTTTTCACTTTTATCAAAAGTCCCCTAGCAAGTCCCCTGTGTTTCTGCTCGAGTTTGTGTTTGAAATGACTTGAAAGACTGTGATTGGTGTATGATGTCCAGTTTTTCCTCTGTAACTATTTACAAAGTCTGCGAGTGTATGATGCCTAGTGTTTTCAAAACACTTCCAATTCTAAATGCCATGTAGCCTTTACATACACTACCTTGATAATTGATAATAATACGAAATGTTTGTTGAGCAGCAAATCAGCGTATTATAATGATTTCTAAAGGATCAAGTGACACTGAAGGCTGGATTAATTGCTGCTGAAAGTTTATTCACAGGAACAAATTACAATTTAAAATATATTCAAATAGAAACCAGTTATTTTAAAATGAAATAATATTTCACAACGTTACTGTTTTAACTATTTTTAACAAATAAATTTAGCCTTGATGAGCATAAAAAATGTTAACACTTTACAGTAAGGCCCCATTGGTTAACATTAGTTAATGCAATAACTAACATTAGCAATGAACAATACATTTGTTACAATACTTATAATTATTATAATTACTAATAATTATTCTTTATTAACATTAGGTAATAAAAACACAACTGATTCTTTTTAGTTCATGTTAGCACAAGTCCATTAAATAATACTAGCAGACACAACTTTAGGTTTGAATAATGTATTAGTAAATGTTGACATTAACATTAACAAAGAATGCTTTAGAAGTATTTTTCATTGTTAGTTCATGTTCAAAGGGAACCTTATTATAAATTGTTACAAAAAAATCAGTTCATGAGCTCATAGTCCACTTCAGACATTCTACTAACTGTATCTTCTCTTGTATCTACAAGTATGATACAAACATCAGGAAGGTTTTAACATAGCAGGTGCCCTCTCATTTTCTCTGTGTAGCTGAAGGATGATGCTGTGGTGCTGGTTGCTGTGATTGCTCCTCCTGACTTCATCCTGAACTCACCCATTGGCAAAGCAGATGGTGAGGTAAGAGAACGCATGCACAGACACACATCTGCACATGAGGAAGAGGCCTCGCCAGTCCTCCACTGTGACTGTGGAATCACTTGTGTAGACAAATGTCTCAGAGAGGTGCAGAAGTGATCATCGAATTTCCAGTGACTCCAAAAAAAGTATTTTCTTACCCATTTTTCCAGTGACTTTTAATTAACTGGTGACTAGGCGATTTTAGTGGAAGATCTGTATAAAGTCAGTTCCTTTGAGTTCACACAGGTGTTCTAGCAACGTAACCACTGGTGTTTAACTTGTGTGTGTGTGTGTGTGTATTCATGTGTATTTAAACAGTTATTTTCAATTGTAATATTTGTAATAATTGTATTTATTTGAATAAATACAGCCTTGGAGAGCATAAGAGACTTCTTTCAAAAACATTTTAAAAAATCATAATTATTCCAATATTTTGACCAGTGATATGTATATGTGTGTGTGTGTGTCCACATTTAAAGACATTTTAAGGCCACTGTTATGACTGTATTCATGTAAGTGTACATCATTTTTTATCATATTTTTTTCAGATGTACTGTACACATATTTAGGGAAGTTTTTATGAGAAAAATACATAATTATACCTCCAAATGATACAAGTTGTTTACAGATTTGGAAATATAAAAATGTATTTTCTAAATAGAATCATTTTTTCTTGCTAGTCTATTAAATAAGTTGGCCTTTGAGACTGACATGTAGTGATGATGCAATATTTACTGAAAAATATCACAGCTTAATATCACCACCAATCATTAGAACTTTGGGTGGTGCATTTATTACCTCTTTTCACAAAACAACAAGAAAAAAGCAGACAAGTTAATAAAAACAAACTAATTCCCAGTAAAAAATCTAGAGGGTTTTTCTATTGTACTGCCCTCAACATCCCTTCAGAAACATGATTCTGACTAGACATTATGGTTACTGACTCATTCCTCCAGTCATATTCTCTCAGCACTTGTTTGGCAGGACATACATTTCTGAGGTTAAGAAAAAAACAGAGCTTAGACAGAGCTTAGACAGAGCTGAGCAGTCACACACACACACACACACACACGCCCCACTGACACAGAGACCTTTGTACTGATTCCCCTGCTGAGTGAAACACTTCATGTTTACAGTTGGGAAGATGTTTACTGGAAATGAACTCTTCACTTTGGCATTCAATTCATTTTCTGACTCATCTGAAGTTCTGATAAAAGGCAGTCTTATTTATTAAAGCCCTCCACATGCTTGTCTTTTGTTGCATGGTTTCTACGGGTCAAAGGGGTGGTTCACTGTTTTTTTTCTAGGCTTGATTGTGTTTATGGGGTGCAATCTAACATGTGTTAATGCTTCGTTTAAAAAAAAACGCATTATTTTTCACATAATTTACCTTTATTCCAAACCACTTTGAGAAACGGGCTGATCTTTTCCTGTTTTTTTGAAGCCCCGCCCTCAGTAATAGGCGATGGGCTGTGTTGTGATTGGCTAAACCGCATCTAGTGCGCGTCTAAGCGTCTCGCCCCTCACCTCAGTGGCATGTGCTCCGGTTGTATTGTAAACAACGGCGTTGTTAATATCGCTTATCAGTTTGAGCCCGATTGAGAAGCAAAGGATATTAGTGAAGAGGATCATGCAGAACCTTTTAATGGTAGGCCTATGTTTTTTTTGTTTGTTGTTGTCTCATACTTTTAGGTATGCTGTTATTTGTAAATGCTACTGCTTATGTTAGCTTTTAATATACGGTTTTATCCTGATTAAAGCTTTAATACAGTACGGCAACTGCACGCGCGTCCATGTTTAACGCTTCTCATAGCTATGTAAAAAATAAGTGTATAATTGAAATAAGTCAGTGAAAAAGTCACTTTCACTGACTTTTTCATTAACTGTTCCCTCCTGGTGGAATGACCTGCCCAACTCAATCCGAGCAGCTGAGTCCTTAGCCATCTTCAAGAATCGACTAAAAACGCATCTGTTCCACCTTTATTTGACCCTCTAACTCTAGCACTTTCTATTCTATTTTAATTCAACTTTATCTATATTTATCTTCTTTTTATTTAAAAAAAAAACAAAACAAAAAAAACAAACACTAGCGTTCTATTTTTTCTATTCTATCTACTTGTTTTTCTTTATGTGTGTGTGTGTGTGTGTATAATATATATATATATATATATATACACACACCTTGCTACGTGTACTGCGTTAGGCTAACCGAAACTTGTCATTTGCACTTATATACAGTATCTCACAAAAGTGAGTACACCCCTCACTTTTTAGTAACCGTTTTAGTATATCTTCTCAAGGGACAATACTATAGAAATTAAACTTGGATATATTTTAGAGTAGTCAATGTTAGGGCTGTGATCGCCAGCAAAGTCACGATACGATACATATCACGATACAGAGGCCACGATACGATATGTATCACGATACATGACTGCACTGAATTTCACCTCAGCAGAATTTAGAAAAATAGCTGTTTATTAAACACTGCTTACTATAGTGCCATTTCTAACTATTGGCAGAGCAGGCAGTTGACCTCTGCATTATGAAGGGCCTCCATAACTGTACCACAGTACAATATAGGTAATGGCATATGGTTTCATGTTTACATTGTGCCCTCCCCAAGGTACAATATTCTGATTGTTTTTTAAGCCTATAAATAATAATGTACTCGTTCTAATACATTTATATTGTAATGTACTCATTCTAATATGTTAAAAAAATAATTTACATTGCTGGTAGGTTATCATCGCACAAATTAACACACTCTCTACAATAAAAAAAAAAAATTAGAAGAGTTCTAAACCAACGTGCTGCCTTCACTGTATCTAGCGCACACACTCTCAAGGCTGATTTAAGGCTGATTTATACTCGACGCGTCCGCAAGTTCACTTTGAGTACGAGCGACGTCGTTACGCGTGGCGGTGTGCATGACATTTTTTGTAACTTTCCTCGCAGCTCCACTTACGAAGATGCACGAGTTCAAAGCGACTCTAGCTGAACAGAAGCAGTTTGATATTAAGTTCAGTCACACACACAGATCATGTTGCGGCCGATCTCCGACATTCAGGAACAAACTTTTTAGCGCTGCCCCGCAGTTTTATCAACTAAATAGCTTAATCGCTCTAGAGCTACATTATCTTTCTCAACAAGGAGCTGGTAACATCATTGTTTCTAAAGGAATTAAAGCCATAGCTTTACTGTTAATAGAGAAACGCGGCAAAACGGTGGTAATTCATACATGTCAATGTGCTGCTTGTATAGCAGTACAGATTTACTGTCCTCTGAAAATAACTCACAGCCATTATTGTCAAAAGAGCTGGCAACAAAAGTGAGTACATCCTAAGTGATAACAGCTGTATGTCATTTAACCATGCAAAGCCACATGTCCTATTCATCATGTTCATGTTTTTGTCTGCTTGACAGGACCATACACATTTGTGTATCTTGTATTAGAGCCGTTAAAATTTGGTGCTTTGAGTACAATTCTCTCATACTGACCACTGGATGTTCAACACCTCATGGCAAAGAACTCTCTGAGGATTTGAGAATTAGAATTTTTGCTCTCCACAAAGGTGGCCTAGGCTATAAGAAGATCTGTAACACCCTTAAACTGAGTTGCAGTACAGTGGCCAGGGTCATACAGAGGTTTTCTAAGACGAGGTCCACTCGGAACAGGTCTCGCAAGGGTCGTTCAAAGAAGTTGAGTCCTCGTGCTGTGTGTCAGGTACAGAAGCTGGCTTCAATAAACAGACACATGAGTGCTGCCAGCATTGCTTTAGAGGTTGCAGAAGCGGGAGGTCAGCTTGTCAGTGCTCAAACCATATGCCGCACACTGCAACAAGTCAGTTTCCATGGCCATCGTCCCAGAAGGAAGCCTCTTCTAAAGCTGGCCCGCAAACAGTTTGCCGAAGACAACCTGTCCAAGAGCATGAATTACTGGAACCATGTCCTGTGGTCTGATGAGACTAAAATAAACTTGTTTGGCTCAGATGGTGTCCAGCATGTGTAGCGACGCCCTGGTGAGGAGTACCAAAGAAATTGTGTCTTGCCTATAGTCAAGCATGGTGGTGGTAGCATCATGGTCTGGGGCTGCATGAGTGCTGCTGGTACTAGGGAACTGCGGTTCATTGAGGGAAACATGGATTCCAGCATGTACTGTGACATTCTGAAGCAGAACATGATGCCCTCCCTTCAGAAACTGAGCCGAATGGCAGTTTTCCAACATGATAACGACCCCAAACACACCGCCAAGATGACAACTGCCTTGCTGAGAAAGCTGAAGGTGATGGAGTGGCAAAGTATGTCTCCAGACCTGAACCCTATTGAGCACCTGTGGGGCATCCTCAAGTGGAAGGTGGAGAAGCGCCATGTGTCTAACATCCAACAGCTCCGTGATGTCATTATGGAGGAGTGGAAGATGATCCCAGCAACAACCTGTGCAGCTCTGGTGAATTCCATGCCCAGGAGGATTAAGGCAGTGCTAGATAACAATGGTGCTCACACAAAATATTGACACTTTGGACACAGTTTTGACATATTCACTTAGGGTGTACTCACTTTTGTTGCCAGTTATTTAGACAACAATGGCTGTATGTTGAGTTGTTTTTAGAGGACAGTAAAACTGTACTGCTATACAAGCTGCACATTGACTGGTCTAAAGTATATCCAATCTTCATTTCTATAGTATTGTCCCTTGACAACATATAATAAAATGGTTGCTGAAATGTGAGGGGTGTACTCACTTTTGTGAGATACTGTATTGTTGCTCTTTTGTTAATTTTTACTGCTTTTATTGTCCTCATTTGTAAGTCGCTTTGGATAAAAGCATCTGCTAAATGACTAAATGTAAATGTAATAATTGGAGCAGTTCATTGTTGGAGCTGAGCTGAATGAGAGAGAGAAAGAGAGATGCAGAGCAGGGGGATGTGAGGAACAGTATTAAGAACCGCTGCTTTAGAACATTGATTTTGAAACTTGTGAATCCATTAGAATCGTTAGAAGACAGATTCATATATGAATAGATTTTTACGTGCACCCCTAGTTTTCTTCCTCTTCTCTAAAGCAGCGCAGCATGGTATCACCCCCTTTGCTGTCTTTCCCCGGGGGCGGGTTTATCTGGGTTTGTTATGTCACGAACCCGGGAAGTAACTCGTTGTAGTCCATACCAGCCGTTTTTGTAGGCATTAAACTGCCAGAATTTTAAAAGACGATATCTCCGTTTACATTGAACTTTCAGCTTCATAACTTTGCAGATATTGTTTATGCTCAAACAGCAACATTGCACACTAACTAACGTTAAAAAAGTGAAATCGCAATCAACCACCCCTTTAAAAAGTCTTAATTCACCCTTCCACAAAGTAAGGCCTTAAAAAGCCTTAAATCAGAGCAGAAAGTATTAAGTTCATAAAGTCATGACATTAAATTAATGTAGTATTTTTGTTTTCCAATACAGATATCTAAACATCCTTATCTCAAATACATTTACTTGAGATGCAAATGTAAAATTAAAAAATTAACACAATTATGTTAGTATATGCTTAAAACAAGAACAAATATCTGTTCATGGGGTATGAGAACTTGTTTTACCTTTGAATTAAGTTGATTGGCAGATATCTGTGCTTGTTTTAATCATGAACTCACTTAATTTTGATCACTTTCACAGAAAACAAAAATTCTAATGTAATTTTACTTCTGAAGTAAAATCTTTAGACATTTGCACTGGAAAACAAGACAAAAAATACTGTGGAAGAACAGCACTTTAGTGGGATCAGAAGTGTGATAAAAGTTATTTCCATATTCTAGTGCTTGGTAGCAAAGGTATTCTTAAACTTTTTTCTTTTTTATGAATTCAAAAGTAATTTAGGTTGGTTGGAAGTCGTATTGTCAAACTCTGAAGTGTTGCTAATAAAACTCATTGTTCGCTCCCTAGACATTTACATTAAGAGAACATACTGTGTTACGTATTATTTTCCCTTCAGTTTTTCCTTGAAGTTTCTTTACTTGGTGTTCATTTTTTTTTAAAGTCTTATACATTTTCCTTCATCAAACCTGCAGAAACGTCTCAGGTTACTTATGTAACCATGGTTCCCTGAGTAGGGAACGAGACACTGCGTCCTCTAGGGGTCGCTATGGGGAACGCCTCGTCGTGACCCATGTCTGAAGCATACATTGGAAAAAACACCAACTCGTTGGCCGGCGACAGCCATGATGTCACTACCGGTGCGACTATAGTATAAATAGGTGCCAGTAGCACACATCATTCACTTCTTCATCTGAAGCTTGTGTCCGCAGCATGGCAAGAAACCTAGAGGACACAGTGTCTCGTTCCCTACTCAGGGAACCATGGTTACATAAGTAACCTGAGACGTTCCCTTTCATGGGAACTTCGAACTGCGTCCTCTAGGGGTCACTATGGGGAACGGTATACCCACGCCACCATACTGAGGGGAGTGCATGCCAGAACCATGGCGAGCACTAAGTACCAACTCTACCATATTGCTATGGGAGTCGCCCCTGGGACGATAGACGACTGTCAGTGACGTTATTCCCTACGGCCAAAGGCCTAGGCTACATACCCCAAATACTTACCTGTTAGGCCCAGACTCCTGGGCCCGGGGTAGAGCTCAAGGCTTGGAATCAG
>NW_015505558.1:22315-23112 GCF_001515645.1 Sinocyclocheilus grahami
GTAACCCCAGCCCGGACGTCCAGGAAATTTTTGCAGTGACGCGCCGGGGGCCCGATGATCACGAACGCTCCCGCAGAAGCCTGTGTTATGGTCGCATGATCTAGGAAGTATGAAGCCGAAACACGGCTTTTCTTACCGTCTGGACATATATCAACGAGTGAAATAAACACTGCAAGTCGAGCAGGTTCCGAACCCAGCTTTCAGAGGGGGCCTCATCGAGGACTTATCCTAGAAAAGGGACAGAGCACACAGGTCCCGGGAAACACTGCAAAGAAACTAGCAGAGGTTAACACACAACCACCAGTCTCATTAGATATACATACATGTTCATATATACATATATTAGACATGGATCGTTCTCACCCACCATGTTTCCCGCGTCGGAGCTCTGTCCGGAGAAGCCTCTAGACCGGACCATCAGTAAGGTGGTTACTATGATTTAGCCATAGAACCAACCAAAAACATCATAGGTCCAATATGAGACTGTTATGCAGGAAGCTTCCACCTTAGGTCAGGTGGCGAGATGGTGGTTACAGGGGAATTAGGAAGGGGAAGAAAAGGGTAGATGTTACACCCCCTGAGGGAAAGAGTGGATACCTAAGTATTACTCTGATCTGGACGAAAACGCCAACGCCTTGTCTAGATCACATCCCTCAGGTCTTGCCTACCTCCCTTTGACCCACGATACTTCCTACCCCTACCCGCAGGCGGAGAAGGAGCGCGAGTCGCGACACTAGCCTTCTGTGCTCGTCTCTGATCCTCAAACCGAGACGGGCCAGGACCCCTGGGTTGTTCGG
>NW_015505558.1:23307-82660 GCF_001515645.1 Sinocyclocheilus grahami
TAGTGTGCAGCGAAGCAACAGCCTGACCTGCTGGTGCATATGCCCTGCCCTGCCCTGCCCTTTAGATGTAGCTTGAAGGGGCACGGATGGCAAGGAGGGAGTTTTGAGAGACGATGTCTCACCCATAGAGAGATAGCTAGCTAGCGTCTCTTCTACAGGGGGCATTCTCTCATAGCCGTTTTCGCGCATCGCCTCGATGTTCGCATAACTGGTATGCTGAAACCGATGAATGCGTGAGGAAAACACCCTCTTCCATTCCTTCTCGATCTCAGTATGGAGATCAGGAAGGAAAGGAAGGCTCACCTGAGCTGGAGGGTTATGGCCAGAAAGATAACGTTCCTCGAGACGACCTCGCGACGTTACTTCCTTAGTCCGCTTCCATGGCAAGTCAAGCCTCGCCATGGCGCGATCCATAACCTCTAAGAGCTCATCATACGCAGGGCAGGAGGATTGAGAAGGCTCAGCCTCAGCTTCTTCGCTCTCTTCATCCATTTCCTGCTCTTCCTGGGCTGGACCCAGCAGAGCACTGGCCCCTGGTAAGCGCGAGAGGGAAAGCCCCTCTTTAAACTCATCGGCCAGGTCCACCTGAGATCCCCACGAGCTCATTCTCCTCCGTGCCTCAGCAGCAGCGGGTCCTGAACCGCGGGAAGCAGATGGCTGCCCCTCTTTACTCGAAAAGAGAGACAAACGAGAACGGAGCTTTTTCATTGGAAAATGCTCGCAATGCATGCAAGCCAACGAGTCGGTGTTTTTTCAATGTATGCTTCAGACACGGGTCACGACGAGGCATTCCCCATAGCGACCCCTAGAGGACGCAGTTCGAAGTTCCCATGAAAGGGAACCCTGGTTTTAGTAGAATTGAAGAGGTGTTACTGATAGTAAGATACATGACCTTATATTGGTCCAGCAATGCAAGTGTTTTTTGTAATTAGGGACTTTGTGATTCTGTATCTCGTGTGTTTCAGCTCTACAAAAACCTGTGGTCTACAGTTATGCAGGGTAAGAACGTCCTGGAAAGGCCATCTTGGAGGGCCGAGTTTTGTTCTGACAAACCTGCAGTTGGATCTCTCCGAGCCAAACTGTAACTCTTCATGCTGGAAAACTTTTGGGAAGCAGGATCATTGCAAAATGCAAACATTCATCTGTTTGTCCTGAAAGCCAAGACGTTTTATGATCATGTTATAATACAGTCACATGGTTGTCATTGATAAATTCAGTTTATTGAAAGATAGTAACAGCGTATGGAATATGACACAGAGGGTAGAAAAGTCCAAGAAGAATCTCAGCCATGTTTATCTTGGTGTAAAATGATAAACTGATTCACTAACACTTACTAATATCAGCATAAAGCAAGATTTGTAATGTACTGTAAACAATACAGTATTATAGCACTTCCTGATTCATTGTGCCATGATAAACTCATTTGACTGATAAATGTTGCTACGTTGAAAGATTGAGTCAAAGATCATCAGATCTATTGTTTGATTATTGTTTGAATGCACAAACAGCTAAATCATAGCAAAACCCTTAACTATAACAGTGTTCAGATGCTACCTAATTGTACAAATAATGCACATGTTGATAACTGCTTTCATATAGATCTGCTTTGGACTGAACTTGTATGATTGATTATTTTACATAATGTTAGTTTGATTATGGAATGTTGAAAGATTTTGAGCACAAACCCTTGTATGTACAGTATGTTTAATACATATGTAATATGTAAGAATGTAATGATAATAAATCTTGACTTTTTATCAAAATAAATATTTTTAAATACTTTGTACTGAAATATTTAAGGCGCCCCCAGTCAAGTCTGTGTTTCTGCAAGAGCGCGTCTCATTGAACTAACATTCTTACACACTCACATGCAAATCTAACAGCATGTGGCTTCTTTGTGACACTCCACTAGCTTGTTTTTATTGATGTGGTCAGGTTTTGAGAGGACCAAGCGTGTAGCAGACTTCACAGCTGATGAACTTGAATGAAACCATCTGAAATGTGCATTAATCTTTAACATCGATGAGTTTATTTGTACAAAATGTTTTACATGTTATAATCAGCTAGTATTTCACCTACTAAAAAGTATTAGGATTTTACCATGATTTTCCATATAAACTATGGTAATACCATGGTATGTATCATGTGATATGAATATAATCATTCAGTGCTATGCTATATCTACGTAGAATTACTTTCTGATACCATTACTGTACCATGGTACTACCACTGTGTTGGTTAAAAGGTGATGCTCCCTTATCCTATAGAAATATAGAACAATTTAACTTGTTTTTGTCTCAAACCAACATGTTTTGAAGTGATTTTTGATAGAAACCAATGGCTACATTTAAGGAACTGTAATTCATGATTAGCCGCATAGATGATTATTATTATTGCAGAACACACCCAGTGTAACACATCTTTGTTTCATTTATTTTTTACGCCAAGTCTTTATTTACCCAGCTTGTAGACCGCAAGGTCCATTCTGAGTTAAACCACTTGGGTGTGTTGGCATAACACTTAAGTCACAACAGCCTGCTAATATAAATCGACCAAATGTTTCTATTTATCTTTACTATTGAAAGACTCAATTCTGATTTCCTGCATGGCTACATGTGGTTCAGCTTAAATGCTGTACTTCAGCGCAATATGACTTCAGCACAAATAACATAGCCTATATTACTTCAAATGTTATATACTGTCTGTTTGTGGTTTTTATAGTCAGATTTAAGGGCAAATTAAATTAGCATGTTTTAAAACTGGGGGAAGAGAAATGCGAAAAGATGTTACACGTCTGAGGAAAAGAATGTTAAAAGGGTTATGACATGGATTTTTATTATCATTTTAATAACTATCTTCTTTGAGGTAAACATAATATTGTTATATGTAAAACTTATGTTTAAGCCTTAAGGCTCCCTTAAAGGGGTCATATGATGCGATTTCAATTTTTCCTTTATCTTTGAAGTGTTATAAGCTCTTGGTGCATAAAGAAGATCTGTGAAGTTGCAAAGACTATTCTCTTTCAAATCCAAAGAGATATTCTTTATAAAAGTTAAGAGTCAGCCACGCCTACCTAAAACGTCTCGTTCTAACACCCCCCACATGTCTACGTCACGATGTGGGAAGATTTGCATAACACCGCCCAAATGTTCACGCAAAGAAAGAAGGCGTAACTTTTATTCTCGCTGTAGTATTGTTGCTGCCGCCATGTCGTGAAGACGCTGTGTTTCGTTGTGAAAGCTAAACTACTTTGTTTGGCCTTCCAAAAGAGGATGATATCCGTCTCGTCATACCTGGAGCTGATTTGTGCTGGCCGCTGAGGACGCTCCTTCGTCGAATCCGCCGGCTGCGCCATTCTCAAGCCTGCCGTGTGTGACGCTGTGTGTTTCGTTGTAAAAGCGAAACTACTTTGTTTGGCCTTCCAAAAGCGGACACGACTAGAAATCAGTTGTTAAGTTGTATTTACAACACTCGAAAATACAGAGTAGAGTAGAGTAGACTACAATGCCGGCTGTTCTGACTCACAGACTGTAAGTAAATTTTTTATATTTAAAGAATTTGCCACTGATGATTCAAACGTGAGTTTTGAGCAGTGTAGAGTAGCACTTGTTGTTTGTAATTTCTCCGATCACAAATGCAGACATGGTTTTATGTTTATGCGGCGCGATGCAATGCGTAAAAAGACAGTATAAGTCATTATAATCCATAATTATGTCCCCACTGGATGCAACAAATGCCTAGTTTATAATGGGTTTTATTGGTTTTGTCTCATCGCTCCGGCTGGGACAAGGCATCACAGTATGGTAAGAGCGTAACATTTCCATCACACGCTTGAGGTATTCAGCCAATCACAACGCACTGGATAGCTGGCCAATCAGAGCACACCTCGCTTTTCAGACCGATGATCTTTGTAAAAATCTACGCATTTCAGAAAGGCGGGGCATAGAGGAGAAACAATAATGTACAGTATGTGGAAAATAATTTGTTTTTTGAACCCTAAACCGCATAAACACATTTCATTACACCAAATACACAAAATAATGTTCTTTTTAGCAACATCATATGACCCCTTTAAGGCTTGTCGTAAACGGCCACTGTTATGACTGACTAATGTAATGGCATGGAAAAAACGCAACCAACGCCACCTCACTGTTGCACATAAGTGTTTTGAAATTATTAACCCTAACCCTTCTGAGGGTTGTACAGATGAAAAGATGCTGCTTAAACATAACTCATTAAAATGAATGTCTGATTACCCTGTTGTCAGGAGGAGTAGCTCTAGTGCGTGGAATGCGTCAGAATTGAATAGGCATCTGTATACTGTATCCAGTGTATTGATCACAATGGGTTCCGTTTGCTTTTGATGCAGCGTGACACTCGCATCTGATCCGATAATAACCAGTTGCAGAGCTGCAGGGTCAAATGTCACAGCAGTTTCAGGACAGTAGTGTCAGACCAACAGTTTTAGTTTGGGTGGTGTGGAGATTATAGCGTCATTAAGGTTAGGCTTAATGGGGTGGTGTTAGGTATTCGTTGTGGTGGAGCTTATAGTTATAGTGAAGAAGAAATTTCCAAACGTATTTGCCTGTGTAATATCAAAGATCCCACAACATCAAAATGAGCTGTTTTGGAGCTCGGTTAAAGGCTAAGGATTATGTTTTCTTTAAGATATAAAATTTATAGGCCTGGTTTCACAGACAGGGCTTAGACTAAGCCAGGATTAGGCCATAGCTCAATTAGGACATTCAAGTAATTTTTATAAACATTCCTTAGAAAAAACATTACTGTGTGCATCTTGAGACAAAACAAAGGCACTGAAATATTTTAAGATCAGTCAGTGGAAGTTTCTTTAAGTTGAAACAGCTCAGATTTACGTTTTATTCTGGGACTAGGCTTAAACCTCGTCTGTGAAACCGGGGGATAGAATATTTTAATGGTACAAAGACCTCTCATATGTCAGAAAAAATTATTTCTCATGTCATGACCCATTTAAATTGAATGGGACCTTCTGGAAAAAATGCAGGATGTGCAGCAAGCAACTTTTCTGCACATCTGCAACATGACTGGCTTTCCATTTATAGAGCCCCTCATCTCAGAAAACACAAAATTGCAGGTTATTCTTGGAAAATGTGTATTTGAAGTGAGCAAATTAGTATTTGAAGTGCATGTTTTTGTTGGATTTTTCAGTGTGAACACAAAATAGCATACAATAGAGCATATGTACACAAAGTTGGACACACCTTATAATAAAGTATATTAAAGATTTAAAGGTAATGGCATCATAAGATTTTTTTGAATGCGTAGATCTTGATGGTGTTTTTCATAGAAACAGGCCTATTTCAGTGAATAAGCTAAAGCTATAAAATCATCCTACGCTGCTTGAAATGTGTAGCCTTGTGTCATGTCTAGATTTTGTGATCCATGGGTCCTGTCCAGACAGTGAGAACTGGAGAAAAAGCTTTGTGTGCTGGAAAGTTCTGAAGGGTATTCTGGATCTGTGAATTTCCAACCCAAACGCTGACTAATCATGAATCATTAGACCTGACAGTGTCAGTTAACTTGCCTCTTTTACATAATCTAACTCGACTCTTCTTTATGTTAGTTTCAACTGATTGCTCTGTTAAAATTCAGCATTTATCATCCACCAATCTAATCTGCCAAGTGATTCTTTTCTGAGAAAGCTTTATTTCATAGGTTCAACATTCATAGATCCGGCTGAAGAGAGCCAAAAAATATATGAGCATATTTGAAGACATGGTAATCAAGACATATGATATGCATAGACATTTAGGACAAACAGGAACATGAGCATATACAGACTGATAAACAGATTACATGAACAGAAGATGTCTCTGATTTCTGCATATAAAAAGCACACAACATTTCATTGGACAAGACGACCATAAAAATGTAATTCTTCATGTCATTCTTCTATATATATATATATATACACAGCAATTGATTCTTGCCACTGGTGCCACAATTAAGTTTCAGCAATGAATGTGGAGACATTTATAAAGAAGAGAATCCACATATATATATATACTGTATATATATATATTTGAAATTTTAAAAATGTTCCCAGCTTAACATTTCATTGTAGATTCATTGTGGACTGGGTATAAAATATTACCAGCGTTGTCTTTTTCTACAAAATACAGTACTGCAATTATTCATATTTGCAATGATCTAAATCCTTCACCGCTTCAAACCTGCTTCGAAGAGAGTGTGCTGTTATGAAATGCCTTTCATATAAAATCTCTTAGGCAGACTTGACATGACCGAATGTTCCCAGCTTAACATTTCATTGTAGATTCATTGTGGACTGGGTATAAAATATTACCAGCGTTGTCTTTTTCTACAAAATACAGTACTGCAATTATTCATATTTGCAATGATCTAAATCCTTCAACGCTTCAAACCTGCTTCGAAGAGAGTGTGCTGTTATGAAATGCCTTTCATATAAAATCTCTTAGGCAGACTTGACATGACCGAGATTGCAAAAGCTCAAGGTTAGATTCCTCTCAGCTTGTAAAAGAGGTCCCTGTTTTGTAGAAGGATGCCCTGTAAGACATCCCTTTGGCCATGACAGTGCATGACTGACATGATAAAATCAATGTCTTCAGTGAGAGTTCGATGGTTCATATTTGGGTCTCACTGCATGATGACATCAGGCTCAATGTTGAAGAGCAGGTCGTCGTTGCCTCTGCGCACCTCCAGCAGCAGAGTCGTGTCTTGGTTGAGCGCTTCCTTCAGGTCGCTGGTGCTCATCAGAGGCTGTCCGTTTAACTTAACCATGATGTCCCCATCTCTGATGCCCCCTCTGAAACACATTTGGAGAAATTATACAGTACATTTGTCAGTTGTGTGCTTGAATTTGCTAATTGTAAAATAAATCCTGACAGGTGATCAGGACATGGACACAGAGAGGAGCAATATAAATACTGTACGTTAGTACTGTACGTATTAAATAATGGAATAATTTTTCCAGTATATTATCTTAGAGCCTCTGCTTAGAAGAAAACTCCATTTGCTGAGGTAATTTCTATTACAGTTGATAACTGAGACACATGCAAGATGGCGCCAGTTGCATTTGTATGTAACAAGAGCGAGTCCACGGTGTGATATGAGTGACATGAAAGTAGCGCTGGTTTAATCTACTCACATGAGCGTTCTGATATCCACCTTATTTTTAACGTAAGAGTGGGTGCAGCCATTTTTGACTTGAATGTCCAAGGCTGTTTTTCTAATTATTTACCTATACCCATTAATGAATCAGAAGTATTGCACATTTACAGGAAATAGCTTACTTCCATGTTAAAAAATCAGATGGATACAGTGTTGCCAAGGACCATGGTGAATATTAAGACATATCTAACTGCTGAATGCAGGAACTGACCAACCAGAATTGAGTGTTGCAGAGAGTTGTGTAATAAGTTTGGATAACAGTGAATCATTTTTCCAGTATATTATCTTAGAGCCTCTGCTTAGAAGAAAACTCCATTTGCTGAGGTAATTTCTATTACAGTTGATAACTGAGACACATGCAAGATGGCGCCAGTTGCATTTGTATGTAACAAGAGCGAGTCCACGGTGTGATGAGTGACATGAAAGTAGCGCTGGTTTAATCTACTCACATGAGCGTTCTGATATCCACCTTATTTTTAACGTAAGAGTGGGTGCAGCCATTTTTGACTTGAATGTCCAAGGCTGTTTTTCTAATTATTTACCTATACCCATTAATGAATCAGAAGTATTGCACATTTACAGGAAATAGCTTACTTCCATGTTAAAAAATCAGATGGATACAGTGTTGCCAAGGACCATGGTGAATATTAAGACATATCTAACTGCTGAATGCAGGAACTGACCAACCAGAATTGAGTGTTGCAGAGAGTTGTGTAATAAGTTTGGATAACAGCATCATATTTGGAGTAAATAATTCAACATTCTTAAAGGGTTAGTTCACCCAAAAATGAGAATTCTGTCATTAATTACTCACCCTCATGTCGTTCTAAACACGTAAGACCGTTCATCTTCGGAACACAAATTAAAATATTTTTGATGCATTCTGACAGCTCTCTGACCCTCCCATAGACAGCAAGGGTACTACCATGATCAACGTCCAGAAACATAGCAAGGAGATCGGTAAAATAATCCATGTGACATCAGGAGTTCAACCATAATAAACGAAGCTACGAGAATACTTTTTGTTCGCGGCTGACACAGAACAACATCCGCTGTTTGCGTTCAGTGGATACTCTCCAAAATGGCACCAGGGTGACGTGGAGGAGACAAATTGTTGAATAAAGTCGTAATCTTATTTTTCTTTTGTGAACAAAAAGTATTCTCGTAGCTTCGTAATATTACGGATGAACCCCTGATGTCACATGGATTATTTTACAGATCTCCTTGCTAAGTTTCTGGACTTGGGAACATTACAGTTGCGTTGCTGTCTATGCAGGGTCAGACAGCTCTCAGATTCCATCAAAAATATCTTAATTTGTGTTCCGAAGATGAACAGAGGTCTTACGGGTTTAGAACGACATGAGGGTGAGTAATTAATGACAGAATTTTCCTTTTTGGGTGAACTATCCCTTTAAGTCTTCATATTAGAATATGTAGTAAGAAAACCTCTGTATTGTCCTATGCCCTTACTTCTCTAGGTTTGGGCCATTTTTTAAATTCTATTATTGAATTTGAATGCAATGTTTTGCCACAATTTTATTTTAAAAAATTCGAGGAATCTCAGTTTTGTGTAAAATGTTACAATTAGACGTTGATAATACGACCACATGACGATGCAGCTGATTAACCAGGCTCTGTAATGTAAAACATATCACTAAGTGGCTGTTCACACAGAATGTGTTATTGCATTAAAAAATATGCAAGGTTAAGAGATGCGAGTTGAACTTTTAACATGAAACGCTGCGAAAGATGCGAGTGAAACTCTAGATTTTGGCTAAGACATATTTAGCAATTTTCTTATTGTATATTATTTCTGAAAATGTAGGATATGTTTAAAAAATATTTGCCTTCAAACTTCGTGTACCTTTTCTGAAACGATATTTAACAAAGAGAATGCTACTTGAATCATGTTGTAATTGCATTTTTAAGTTGACTAGTTAAATGGTAATCAATCGAAATCGTTATCTTGAATCGAACAAACGTTTTGAAAAAAAGATCAAGATTAAATTTTTTGCCATATCGCCCAGTTCTAAACAGATTTATTACATAAACCTTGTATTTATTATTATACACATCTGTCATTTCTCTTTGTAGTTTTTTTTTCTTTGTTATCCACTGAGCGCAGACAGAGATAAACTACTTGGCTTGGAGTTCCGAAGCACAGCTACAACTGAAAGACCAAAGTGCATCTGGTTTGACTGATGCTTACTTCTGAGCAGGGGAGTGAGGAACCACCTCATGGATGTAGATCCCGCTGCTGACATCAGGGAAATCAGGATTCTGCTGCCTCAGCTCTTCCACCAGTCTGGAGGAGACAGACAGAATGCCTCACATGCACACAATGACTAAACAGCACAGCGGTGTTCATTTACATGTGTTGTGTATAAGCGTCTGTAGTGAAGGACACTCACGCTTCTGTGATGGTGAGCATTCGGATTCCAATGAAACGCTTCTTCACTGCTCTTGTCTCTGAAACAATATGTAAATGTGTAACATTTAATCGTGCAAGAATGACTCTCAAAAAATAAAACATACTTTTAATATTAGATGATTCATATTCTGATCTCCTCTACAAATTCCCTTGTACAGTACATAAACTGCCCTGTGTACCTTTGTTTTGCTTTCCCAATGAATCATTTAAGAAGCGAGTAATCCTGTCTGAAGGAATGGCAAAAGAGATTCCTGCAGCTACCTTCAGGGTGTTGATTCCTATCACCTCTCCATCCTTATAGAAGACACATTATGAAGAAATATTAAATACAGTATCAGTATGTCTGAGTATTCAAAGGACACCTAAAAATTAAAATACTGTCATTTGTCATTGTATTGTACCCATGTTCCAAACCTGTATGTCTTTCCTTCTTTTATGAAACAAAAGGTGAATTTTCGAGCAGCAGACAGACATTTAATATTCAAATGATTCAAAATTCACCTTTTGTGTTTCATGCAGATTTGTAAAAACATGAAGGAGAATACATTTTTCCAATTGAATTATTCCATTAAGTCCAATGTCGGAGAAAACTGGCACACATCACAGTATGAAATAATTACCAAATTAACGAGTGGTCCACCTGAGTTCCCATACTGAGAAAAAAAGAAAGAAAAATAATTTATTGGTGCTCAAACTATTTTACACATGTTATCAATATAGGATTAGATTTATGCCAAAAGTACTGAACATAAGTGTTGAAGCATTGAACAAAAATAAAAATCCAAAATTTAAAATGAAATAAAAATCTCAGACTTCAAACAAACAGCATCCACTCTAAAACTTAACAGGAACCCTCCATCAGAATTGCATGTGAAATAATAATTAATGTTAATTATTGGAGCTTAAACACTTTTACATACCTTATCTAAATGGGATTAGATTTGTACCAAAATTACTGAACATACATTTTTAAGCATTGAAGACAAACATAAATTCAAATCCAGGGATGGATTGGTAATCTGGCATACCAGATTTTTTTTTGGCAAGAACTGGCTCACCATGCAGTGTCAGCGGCCCATGGGTTTATCTTCTGTATTGACAGTATAAACCCAATCACAATGCGCCATTGACAGAGCAATGAAGTATCCTGCTCCGCCTACAGTGTATAAATATCGCTTCACCCCTCCCCACTTCTTCTCCATCTCTCAAAATGAACAGACCAAAGCGCAAAGTGGTGCTGACAATCTCCAGGATAAGAAGCTTAAAGATTTGGAAGCAGATGCACTGCAGTAGCCTCTGCAAGTTTCTGCAGCAGCATAATCAAGTAAAAGAGCAGGTGAGCCAGGAAGTACAAGCTTGTTCTGTTGTCGATGACGAGGCCCAAAGGGACAGGCAGGATGAGGAGATAAGGGTAGCTGAATCAGTTAGGAGTAACAGTGACTCGCAGGGAGTAAAAAGGGAGGTAACCTGTCCTAATGTGTGTGTGTCATAAAGATGATGACTGTTAATTAAATTACACCAAAGTAATTACTCAGTCAGTGCAACAGGAGCTGTTTGGTGTTGTTTTTTTAGGTAGCCGACTGGTTAGTTTCTTCAAACAGTCACAACTTTGATGGACTATTATAACACATTAACTCAATGTTGCTTTGTAAACATTAAGATACATTCATTATCGATATTTGGATTTGATATGACCCTGTATAAACTGAATATTTAATAGGTTATCAAATAAATTAGAACAGCTCCATGCATTAAATGTTGAAAAAACAACTCTACTCATTACCAGTATGGTATTAAATTGTACAGATTTTAGCAAGCCTTTGTCAGTTAAATACCTCAATTAGTCATCTCAAGCCTGGTTACAGAAGTGAAGGAGAGAGTGGAGAATCAGGGAGTACTGGGTGATGTCTGACTGGACTGGACTTAAACAGGTGTACACAGTAGGTACACACTGCTAAACACACACAATGTGTGTGTATTATGAACGACAGTGTATATATATATATGGGTGTTGTCCGACTGAACCGATTTTGGATTGTAGTGGTGGGCCGCCTGGACCAAAAAAAATGCAGGGATGATTTTTTTTGCTCCAGTCCAGCCCTGTTCAAAACTGATGAAAACCAACTGACAGAGTTGCAAATGAAAACTAAAATAAATAAAAAAAGGCAGCAAATATGAAAACTCTACTAATGCTATCATAAAGTCTGATGATCAATAAGGAAGCTACATAACCATCAACAAAACAGGTTTTGACTTTTTTGTTTTAAAGTTTAAAAATTTATATTTTTGTTCAATAACTGAACAGTTATGTTCAATCCATAAGCATTACTTCAGAAATTAATTTCAGAGCTTGTCTTGATTTCTTATGCAACAGCCAGTGAGACTCATAACATGTGTTATTCTGGTTATTCTGTCTCTTACGTTGATGATGGCGTCAGTCTGGATGTAGTCCATGTCTGAGTCACGGAGACCCAGTTCTTTCCCATCTCTCTGTGCAGTGCTGACTATTCCTGTCGTCACTGTGTTCTGCAGGGCAAACGGGCTGCCGATAGCAACCACAAACTCACCCGGGCGCAGGTCTGCCGAGTGACCCAGCAATAAAATGGGCAACTTTTTCTGCAAAGGGGTTGTAGGAAGTATTTAAGAAAACACATTTTGACTTCTGTATTATAAAGTCAGGTCTTACAGTGCAATAAAAACAGGTTTAGTCTTACCTGCGAGTTGATTTTGATAGTGGCAATGTCAGATTTCTTGTCAATGTCTTTGATAGTGGCCTCATACACATCCCCATCACGCATCTGTACTTTGAGTCGCTGATGACCCGAAACAGGTGTGATGCTGGACACCACATGAGCATTAGTCACGATCAGCCCAGTCTCTGACATTACAAAACCTGAACCACTTGATAGCGGAACCGTCCGGCCAAAGAGGGGGTGGCTAGTGGGCAAAAGCCAAAATATAAAGTTCCCATTATTTAGTTTCAAACATTTGCATTTAGAGTGATTCAAAAGATAATTTTTTTTGTATAACTTATTCCCTTGTGAAAAAGAAGCACACTTAAGCATACTTTCAAAAAGAATTCTTGGAAATAATATAGCCTACTTTAGAATATACTTTGCAAGTGCAAATGGAATATAAAGTTTTCAGACCCTTATCTGCATTAACTGCAATTCAATTAAAATGTATTATAGTTTAACTTTATATGAAATGCAATTAACTGATCTTAAGAGCACTTTTTAAAAGTAGGACTTAAGTACATCTTTCTATATAATTTCATAATTACTTCTATTGTATTTGAAAAATGGTTAAAGTTTACTCTTGCAATGTAAATATACTTTAGTGTATTTGTAATAAAGAAGTTGCAATTAAGAACATTTAAAATGTATTAACTTTAAATGTAATATTGAAATACACATTACATCAAGTACTGATGTGTAATCAAGTACTTTACATGTGATTTAGAATGTGAAAACATCAACGTACGTGCACTTCTTTAAAATATGACAAAAGCTTATTAAAACAATTGTTTAAAATGTACTTTAAAGTAAAACTTTTAATTGTCATTATGATATGACAGTAAGTGTGTTAAGAAACAATCATGGAAGTGTTCTCTTTTTAAGTACACATACTGTAAGTAGCCTTTTATTCCCTTAATATTACATTATCTGCAAGTGCAGTTTTTTTGTTTTAGATTTGAAGTACTCTGCTAGTGCATGTTCAATGCGACTAAGCCACACTTTTTTTCAGAAGGGTTTATTGTATTTCAAAACATTAATTCACCACAAATGTATAGTCTATGTTTCTATAAAGACATAAGCAAGCCTATACAAAACAATTGTTTACCCAGTTTCTCCATGCCACACTCTCTGTTCACAACTCACAGTTGTGTATGTGTTCAGCTAATTTACAGACAAGCAGTGACCCTCACACAGCTGTGTTTGCCAAGCACCTTTCTCACTTCCCCACAGTTTTAAAGCCCCGTACAGACGGCTGCCACACCATGAAGGTGTTTGCAAGTGTTTGGGCTTACTTTAGGAACAGCTCAATGTGCACCACAGCAGGGGCGATCTTCTCCACCACGTCAGCAATGAAGTTGAATTTGTTCCTTGGGCTGCTGGGGTGTGTGGGACCTATACTAGCAAAAAGAATTACTCATGTTAATAATTCCACTCTATAAAATCAAATCAAAACCAGCACCATGTTTTCTTCTGTAATGCAGCTACTGTCTTTTTATAAACCCAAATAGTCTTTTTTGGCTCAAGAGGGCAAGATTAGCAGGCATGCAGTGTTTAAATACTTTCCTTCAGATTCAGATGGTATGCAATGATGATAGTTGGAGAAAGTCTTTTCACACACAGGAAATGTTCCTCTATAATTGAGTCTAAAATCACTAGGTGGCTTTTATCCTTGCGCATGCTTGACTTGTGCTGGGTATGCAGTATGTGTATGAAAGAGAATGATGAAAGTGTGTTCGGTGTGTAAAGTCCTAGTAATTAGGCCATGTTATTTTCTGCAAACATCAGGGTGGTTTTCCCCTTGACTGCTGTTTCCTGTGACCGTGTTGGCACAGCCATCATTCCTTTGTGTGCACACCCTGATTGTCCTACTAATCTAAAATTTGAAGTTATTAAAGAATCAAGACCCTTTAGTTTAGTACTTGTTTAGTACAGTTTTGTCTAGGCCGTAATTTAGAGATAGGTTGCAGTCTATATAGAGGTTAGAATGCAAGAACCAGAAATGTGTTAAATACAGAAACAATAATGGAAAATTACCTAAAATTGTGTTAAAAGTTTGGAGACTTTATTTTTATTTTTTACTCTTATGCTCAAAAGGCTGCATTTATTTGATCAAGGATACAATAAAAAAAACGTAATATTATGATATATTATTATTATAATTTAAAATAAGTGTTCAATAGTTTTATTTATTTTTTTAATGCAAATGAATTCTGTGATGCCAAAGCTGAATTTTCAGCAGCCATTATACACTACAGTGTCTCGAGATCCTTCAGAAATCATTCTAATATGCTGATTTGGTTCTCAAAAAACATTTCTGATTTTTATCAGTGCTAAAACCAGCTCTGCTGGTTAATATATATATATATTTATTTATTTTGGAAACTGTGATCCATTTTTTTCAGGATTCCTTAATGAAGAGAGTTTACAAGAACAGCATTTATTTGAAATATCTTTTGTAAAATTAAAAATGTATTTGCTGTCACATTAAATCATTTTAATATGTCCTTGCTGAATAAAAGTATTAATTTCTTTAAAAAAAAACTTATTGATCCCTAAACTTTTGAATGGTAAAGTGTAAATATATATGTAAAGCTAGTATCAGTATACTGTATAATTCTAAAGCTTCATTCCTGTCTTTCTGGATGAATGAATTTAAGCTTTATAATTTGGAATCTGTGAGAAACCAAAATAAGCATGCAATGAATTACACTCAACTGTTAATCATTAGTCAAATGCAACACCCCATATAAAAGCACATTCCTGTAGAGCTGCATCACAGAGCTGTGACCTCTCAGATTTCACGACCAAGTAAGTCAACTTCTACTAGCAATGTGTGCAAATTCATTTAGACAATCACATATAATACTGAGAAACGTCACTCAACCCAAAGTCAGCTAGGAATAAACCAAAGATAAATGTCTACTAAAAATATGTTCTAAATAGTTTCCTCCTTCGCTTTTTCCAGTCTGGAGTGGTGAAAAGACGAGACATCAGAAGAGCAGCTGATCACACAATCTGGTGGAAAGATGATGGGCAGCATCTGTTTCTATGGCACTGGGTTACTTAAAACAGTGATTGCAAGGCTTAGTGTTTCATTTTCAGGTTTTTGACTTAGCCTAAATTGTATAGAATGATAGACTATAATTTATGTTTTTTTTAATGCTGTAATGATTTGGTGCTCTCCAAATAGCCATGGGCTTTTCTGTGGGTTCTTTTGCTTACAGTTTTGCTGCTTGCCTCACTACCGGGTTATTCACCAAATATATACACCAGTGTGGCCAGTGGCACTGCAGGGGCCGACAGATGACTGCTACCAGACTGACTTATTTAAACCTGGTTTTGCTAAATCAACAGACCTAAATATTTGACCTGAAATCTCAGGTAATATCTCTTGATATTGTGATCATTTCACCCCATCAATAGCAATTTAATCCAGATCTAGGTCACCTCTTACTGATAATGTGTCTCCAGAGAGGTACCGTTTCCTACGGTGGCCGAGGAGTGCAAAACAAATCACAATTCTAATTTTAAAAAAGAAACAAATTACAAACACAAATGCAAATCTAAAAAACAAAATAACAATTCAGAAAACACAACAACAATTCCTAAAACATTATAACAAGTCAAAAAACACAATGACAAATCAGACAAACCGGAAGAGGTAGGTATAGTTTGAGACAGCGCCATTGGTTTGAGAATAGATTACTTACCGCTGACTGGACGAGACATCTGTCAATCAAGTTATACAGGAAGAACAGCAGACTAGTGGTAGAAAGTTCGGAGATGGTATTAAAGTAGCTCAGTTTAAATGTATTGTATGAATTGCCCTTACTATGGAATAAAAAATATGCATATATTTACAACACTGTACTCTGTATTATATTACCTTTGAATCAGAATACAAAAAACTAGTTTAATGCTATTGCGAGGGTGTTTCTACAGCATCTGCGAGTGACGTAAATTTGACAGTTCTCTCTTCTGACTGCCGTTATCAGTATCTCTCTAATTTTTTTTTCTTTTGCTATTTGAGCAAATGGGAATGCAAAAAAAACAAAACAGGCAGAGGTGTGTTAAATTAGGATTTTTTTATGTGGGGCGGAGAGAATTTAAAGGGGAGAATATAAATACAAAATATTAAGAGTTGAACAGTCTTTTTATTAGGAAAATTAAACGAATTGAGTTATATCCAACAGCATTAAGATAGCTCAAAAGTAGAAAACGGCCTTATTGAACATACAAATTGATTCTCTGCCAGTAGGAGGCGCTTTTGGAACGGTTTCCCTCAAAACAGTTGTACACAAAAGCTGTGCAGCTCTCATAAATGTTACTTTATCAGGCAGTATTCAGGCATTATAATTTAGATGAGATGAAAATGACACTGAACGTTTGAGAAACGCCCCCTTTTTGGTCCTAGCTCAGTTTAAATGTATTGTATGAATTGCCCTTACTATGGAATAAAAAATATGCATATATTTACAACACTGTACTCTGTATTATATTACCTTTGAATCAGAATACAAAAAACTAGTTTAATGCTATTGCGAGGGTGTTTCTACAGCATCTGCGAGTGACGTAAATTTGACAGTTCTCTCTTCTGACTGCCGTTATCAGTATCTCTCTAATTTTTTTTTCTTTTGCTATTTGAGCAAATGGGAATGCAAAAAAAACAAAACAGGCAGAGGTGTGTTAAATTAGGATTTTTTTATGTGGGGCGGAGAGAATTTAAAGGGGAGAATATAAATACAAAATATTAAGAGTTGAACAGTCTTTTTATTAGGAAAATTAAACGAATTGAGTTATATCCAACAGCATTAAGATAGCTCAAAAGTAGAAAACGGCCTTATTGAACATACAAATTGATTCTCTGCCAGTAGGAGGCGCTTTTGGAACGGTTTCCCTCAAAACAGTTGTACACAAAAGCTGCGCAGCTCTCATAAATGTTACTTTATCAGGCAGTATTCAGGCATTATAATTTAGATGAGATGAAAATGACATTGAACGTTTGAGAAACGCCCCCTTTTTGGTCCACAGAGACCTATACTTGGATTTGTAGTTGTGTTTTCTGACTTGGTATTTTGCTTTCAGATTTGTCGTTGTGTTTTCTGACTTGGCATTTTGTTTTCAGATTTGTCGTTATGTTTTATGACTTGGTATTTTGTTCTCAGATTTGTCATTGTGTTTTCTGAATTGCTATTTAGTTTTTTAGATTTACATTTGCGTTTGTAATTTGTTATTTTGTTTTCAGAATTGTGATTTGTTTTGCACTTCTTGTCCACCGTAGTTTACTCCCTCTTCCTGTCACCACTGAAAGAACTTTTTACTGCCGATCTGGAAGCAGTTTGAGATTTCCTTTAAAAATGATAAAGGATAGGGTGTTGGTAATAAGGTCTTGTCCAAAATCAGAGCAAAATGGCAACCTCCACTGAGAACCCCACAGGAAATCATACTCGGTCTGCAGAGAACAAAGCAGCCCTATTTTCCAAACTTCTCTGCAGCTGCCATTTGCACGTTAAGTTTGAGGTCACAGTTCCATTTTTCAAAATACTCATGATGGTTCATCTGGTTATCAGTGGAGTTATGATATGTGATGGTCGCTAGAGGAGCTCAAGGGTGTTATCTTCTGAATGCAATATGACACATGAAACACCGTGGACTCACAGTATGTGTGTTTGTCTTTTTGTGCATCTATTATAATAGGTGAAAATAAAACCTGAACTCAACTAAGCTAGATAATAAAACTATTGTGTTTTGTAGATCTGCCTATTCATAACTGATGAACTTTGCAACACTAACATAGTTATTGAACTTATTTGAATGAACACTGAACTGGTCTGAACTGAATAATGACACTATTGTTATCTGTAGAGGTGATTTGTGACCATGGACCACAAAACCAGACTAAAGTCGCTGGGGTATATTTGTAGCAATAGCCAAAAATACATTGTATGGGTCAAAATTATCGATATTTCTTTGATGCCAAAAATCATTAGGATATTAAAGGGTCATATGATGTTGCTAAAAAGAACATTATTTTGTGTATTTGGTGTAATGAAATGTGTTTATGCGGTTTAAGGTTAAAAAAAACACATTATTTCCACATACTGTACATTGTTTCTCCTCTATGCCCCGCCTTTCTGAAATGCGTCGATTTTTACAAAGCTCATCGGTCAGAAAAGCAAGGTGTGCTGTGATTGGCCAGCTATCCAGTGCGTTATGATTGGCCGAATACCTCAAGCGTATGACGGAAATGTTACACCCCTACCATATTGTGATGATGCCCTGTCAGGCCGGAGTGATGATTCAAAAACATGAAAACCCATTATAAACGAGGCATTTGTTGCATCCAGTGGGGACATAATTATGGATTATAATGACTTATACTATCTTTTTACGCGTTGCGTTGCATCGCGCCGCGTAAACATAAAACCATGTCTGCATTTGTGATCGGAGAAATGACAAACAACAAGCCCTACTCTACACTGCCCAAAAAACTCGCTTTAAATATAAAAAATATAATATATAAAAACTCTTTAAATATAAAAAAAATGTACGTACAGTCCGTGAGTCAGAACAGCCAGCATTGTAGTCTACTCTACCAGGATCAGTAAACAGTCCTCCATAAAATGTGCTGCACACATCTGAATATTTGGGTTGAAGTGTTCTGGAACAGTGTTGTAAATACAACTTAACCACTGATTTCTAGTCGTGTCCATTTTTGGAAGGTCAAACAAAGTAGTTTCACTTTCACAACGAAACACAGCATCACACACCGCGGCCTTGAGTGAGCAGAAGCCGGGGGCTAGAGTGCGGAATGGCCGGAGGGCTAGAGTGAGCAGAAGCAGGGGCTTGCGGCAACCACATGTGATGACCCCTTCGTCCACGGTGAAAGCTGATCCAGTGATCCACAACGCAAAGTTGTTGTATTTCCTCAGCAACCAGAACGGATCAGCTCCAGGCATGACGAAGCAGATATCGTCCTCTTTTGGAAGGCCAAACAAAGTAGTTTCGCTTTCACAAGGAGAATAAAAGTTACGCCTTCTTTCTTTGCGTGAACATTTGGGTGGTGTTATGTAAATCTTCCCACATAGTGACATATGTATGTGGGGGCATGTTAGAATGAGCCGTTTTAGGTAGGTGTGGCTGACTCTTAACTTTTATAAAGAATATCTCTTTGGATTTGAGACTTTAGTCTTTGCAATTTTACAGATCTTCTTTATACACCAAAAACTTGTAACACTCCAAAGAGAAAGGAAAAATTTAAATCACATCAAATGACCCCTTTAAGTAAAGATCATGTTCCATGAAGATATTTTGTAAATTTCCTTCCATAAATATATCAAAACTTCATTTTTGATTAGTAATATGCATGGCTAAGAAATTCACTTGGACAACTTTAAAGGTGATTTTCTCAATAGTTTGATTTTTTTGCACCTTCAGATTCCAGATTTTCAAATAGTTGTATCTCGGCCAAATATTGTCCTATCATAACAAACCATACATCAATGGAAAGCTTATTTATTCAGCTTTCAGATGATTGACACTTAAGACTGGTCACATTTATAACTGAATTCAATATGTTTTATAATTGATGAATTTTGCAACATTGACACTGTTATTGGATTTACTTGAATCAACAATGAATCGACTCGAACTGAATAATGACACATAGCTCATCAAACTAATTCTTGTGTAGAGCTTTACAGCTGAACTGAAATAGGTTGATGAACTTTGCATCATTAACACTGTTATTTTCCTGCTTTATACTGTGATGTTTCGTTGACTTGATTTTATAAAGTGCGCTACATAAATAAATGTGACTTTACTTGAACTTGACAAAACCTCAGTATGCCCTGAAAGGTAAAAATGTTTCACAGATAAAATTTAAGAAAGTAAAATGTAAGTAAATAATATTTTTTCCATTTTAAAACTTCAGGGTGAGACTATTCTGTAGTAATTATAATTAGCTTTATATAAAAAAAATATAAAAATGATTTTAAAAAATGTACTAATAAATGCCTTTTTTTCATTTATAAAACCAGATTTTTACAAATATATTTCTTCTGAAAATTTCCTTCCATAAATATATCAAAACTTCATTTTTGATTAGTAATATGCATGGCTAAGAAATTCACTTGGACAACTTTAAAGGTGATTTTCTCAATAGTTTGATTTTTTTGCACCTTCAGATTCCAGATTTTCAAATAGTTGTATCTCGGCCAAATATTGTCCTATCATAACAAACCATACATCAATGGAAAGCTTATTTATTCAGCTTTCAGATGATTGACACTTAAGACTGATTTTGTGGTCCAAGGTCACATTTATAACTGAATTCAATATGTTTTATAATTGATGAATTTTGCAACATTGACACTGTTATTGGATTTACTTGAATCAACAATGAATCGACTCGAACTGAATAATGACACATAGCTCATCAAACTAATTCTTGTGTAGAGCTTTACAGCTGAACTGAAATAGGTTGATGAACTTTGCATCATTAACACTGTTATTTTCCTGCTTTATACTGTGATGTTTCGTTGACTTGATTTTATAAAGTGCGCTACATAAATAAATGTGACTTTACTTGAACTTGACAAAACCTCAGTATGCCCTGAAAGGTAAAAATGTTTCACAGATAAAATTTAAGAAAGTAAAATGTAAGTAAATAATATTTTTTCCATTTTAAAACTTCAGGGTGAGACTATTCTGTAGTAATTATAATTAGCTTTATATAAAAAAAATATAAAAATGATTTTAAAAAATGTACTAATAAATGCCTTTTTTTCATTTATAAAACCAGATTTTTACAAATATATTTCTTCTGAATTTTATAAATCAAACAAAGAATATCCTTTAATGGTAATACATTGCATTGTGCCATCTAAAAAGAAATAATAATAGGCTATATAAAAGTAACATGGCTGTGGTAACAGGGTTGAAATTTTCAGATCAGTTCAGAACTAGCTGAACTGTGCTCAAGGGCATGACACTACATAGTGTTCACACACTGTGCGTTAATGTGGGACAGCACCTTTTGTGGAATGACCCAGAAACATATGGTATGTCCCCATTTAAACTGCTACGGTTTGTGTGTGTGCGTGTGAATGGTGTAGGCTTGTATTTACTAAATGATGAAAACAGTATTTGACATTCTAGAAGCTGATGCAGAGATTTTAATCTAATGTCATCCTTCCCTATCCCTCCCTTTCACCACCACACTTCCATTATTAGGTCTTACTATTACTGTACTGGTGATAACTTTTGCTACACCACTATAAATAACTCACAAACAAACAAATAAATATTCCTGCACAGATTAAAGCAGGCCTGTATTCCTTTAATTAATAATTATGATTTTATAGCACAATTAAGTTATTTAATTATAGTAGGCCTAGATAGATCTATTTAATTATTACAATTTCAGCATAAATTAATACATAAATAATTTTTGATATATATTCATTACTGCAGCATGCCTTCCTCTTGCTATACACAAATCACTTACCTTGATTGCTTTTACAGGGTCCTTTGTGCAGGTTGGTGACCGCGGGTAGACCCTGCTGCAGCGCTTTCCTGCTCACGGCCTTCAGCTGGCAGATGTTACCGTACGTGTTCCCGTCACTGCCGCACACTTTACTGCTGTACCTGCACTGACACACGCCTTTGGACAGTCTTTTTCCAGACGGGTGCTTGCATTCCAGCCCGTCCCCGCAGGGAAGATTGTCCTTGCGGCCGCACGGCTCGCCCTCTCCCTGCGCGCACACCAGACAGCAGTTACAGCGGTCCGGCACATACCCGCTCGGGCAGCTCGGGCTCGGACACTTACTCACTTCACAGCGCTCCGGACACTTGAGTTTAGTATCCGCGAAAGCATTTTTGATGCACAGAAAAACGACCGAGACAAACAGAATGACCTGCATTTTTTTTGGTTTAAAATGAAAACGAATTCTCAGACAGTTCTTGGATAGTCAGTGTCCTCTGGAGATCACCATTACGCGTGAGATTTCCAATGCAAAAGCGTCTTTCAGATGAAATGTGTGCGTTCCTGCAGGCTCAGTTGAAAGACCAGAGTGAAAAGGTTGTCCCAGGAAGAGGAATGTTGCTTATCTAAGCCAATCTGATCTACTGATGCGTGCAAATGCTTTCTCGTGCAACTTATTAAAACAATGTAGCCTATGTAAAGCCTCTCGGTGTAGGCTATGGTGGAGTTTCATGTGCAGACCATCTCAACATCCTCGAGTGAAGTCTGCTTTTTTCTTCTCTCCAGAGGAGGCGGGGAATGTCCTTAACCTCAAAACGCTTGGGAAGTTCGACTCATTTCCGCGAATCGGTTCTTTCGAATCTTTCGTTTCAGAGAACCGGTTCAAAAATCATATTCAGCTGCTTTACGCGGCTTTTCCGCCTTAACTTACGTTTCATTAATAAAGACGTTCATTGTAATTTCATGAGTCTTGGTTCAGATTTGTTCTACCTTGATTCGGCTCATAAAAACAGTTTTTAAAGTTATAGCTAATGCACTAGTTTGCAACTTAATTAGAAATGTGCAAACGCAACTATATTTAAATACATGACATACAAATATAGAATAGAATTTCAATTGAAATTACATTGGAGCATATTTTAGTTTACCATAAACTCGTCAGTACATTCTGCAGTATACATAACCATATTCCATTATGACAACAGAAATAATTATGCAATTAGAAACATGTACTTAAGTGGGTCAACAACACTTGAACTTAAGTTCACCTAATAGTGTTTAATATAAATTTAAATGATAATACATTTTAAAGGCACAATGTGTAATTTTCGCCGCTAGGGGCGAGTATTCAAAATAAACAAAAAGACAAAATAAACAAATAGTAAATTACACATTGTGCCTTTAAAATGTATTATCATTTAAATGTATATTAAACACTATTAGGTGAACTTAAGTTGAAGTGTTTTTGACCCACTTAAGTCTAATTTCATAATTATTTCTGTTTTGAGTGTGGAATCATGGGAGTTGTCGTCTTCATCCCCACAGCCGATGCAATCCGACGGGTCTCCGGCAGAACTCATGTTCATGGATGAGCTAATGATTTGTTAAGGTAGTAGAATGAAGCAGGGTGAGGCTGAAAGCCGTCAAAGCGAAACGAGGCCGCTGAACGAGCGTGACACACGGCTCGAAAGCAGCTGAGCTTTTATTATGCCACAGTCGACCGCTTCCGCTCCTTCCGGTCGTGCGTATGTGGGGTAAAGCAGCGCTGTTTTATCTTACTAGATACATTTGAAAGTTCTGTTGTTATGCTACTCTGTGCGGTCGTCACTGGTCTAATAAAACGCACAACATATTAAAGCGTCTTTGGTGTTTCCATGTTTTCTACAAAACAAAACCGGAAATCGAGGGGTTATGACGTCATTGGCAGGCGACACAATGACACGCTCCGTGTCACTAGTTAAAATTGCTTATTTCTCTGGATTTAAACATTCTTCGAAGCATTTGGGATAATGTAAGTACACAAGTGAGCAAAATATTGTTCTAGTGGTTTTTGGATATTTTAATAAAAAAAAATCGTACATATTGTGCCTTTAATTTAATTGTAATTAACATGCAGTTAAGTGTCCGAAAACATTACATTCAGTATTCAAACATCATTTCAAATTCAAACATCATAATTTCAGCTTACTCCGGTGCACTTGATCCCCTACTTGATCTGAACGGAGTTATAATAAACTGCTTGGATACCAACAGATCTATTTTTAGGATGAAAAACAAAAGAGCAGAACTGTGATTGTAGGATCTTGACAAGGGCTCACTAGTACTCAAGGTTTGTATTGTTTTAAAGTACCTTAATAAGTTATATTGTAAACAATTAATTATTAAATCCACTTTTTATTGGTGACCAGGGGGACATAAGTCGATTTGTTTTCACTGAACTGGGAGGGGTTGGACCAAGTCATGAATTTCACCAGGCATGAACAAGTTTATTTAAAACTACAATTCCTGTCATTCTCTGCACTTAAGTTACAAACAGAACAGCCCTTGTTGAGGTAAAAATGTGCTCACTGACATCACTTGCATGTCAACCAAAGGTAACAGGATTTTACAGAATGGAAACCTAGACAAATTCTACAGATTTTTAGATTTTTTTTTTTTAAATCAATTTTGGAAAATTATTTTCTAAAAAATAGAAATAAAGAGGGAAAATGTTATCTGTCTATTGGTTATTTACAACAAGTGGACAGTGCCTTAACATTGTATTGCTTACACTCCAGTAAACACTTGTTGGACCAATCAACATGTCTCATGAGTCAGACATTCCGTAACTCAATAATACACATAACATCCAGCAAATAACAAGCAAGCATGGGAAATTCACACACAAGTCAAATCAAAAGAAGGCAGTGGAAGTTTCATATCCCATTAAAGTTCAGTTCTACCTTGTTGCTCCAGTTATTGTGCTTTTGTACTGGGCTGTGGTCCTGAAGCTGTAGTCTGGTGCAAGGTTGATACGACGAATATGGAGATCATTAGCGAAAACTCTCGCTCGCTGGTAGAAGAACAGCGAGAGTTCACGATCCATGAGAAAGTTGTGATAGATGGTGGCCAACCGAGTACACAGCTCTAGCTGAGACCTCTTGTTGCCCAGATCCATAGCAGCAGCCAAGGCCAGGTGATAATAGCCTGCAGCATCAAATGGGTCCTGGGATACAGAGGAAGAGAAGATTTACAATATTAGTCCTATTGTTCGATTAAGAGATTAAAATATTAGTTGCTATTGTTATTAGGAGATTCAAATATTAGTCATATTGTTCTATTGAGAGATTAAAATTAGTCGTATTTTTTTATTAAGATTAAAATATTAGTCATTGTTATATTAAGAGATTAAAATATTAGTCGTTATTGTTTAAGAGATCACAATATTAGGCCTATTCTTCTATTAAGACATTAAAATATTAGTCGCTATTGTTATTAAAAGATTACAATTTTAGTCATATTGTTCTATTGAGAAATTAAAATATTAATCTAAGACATTCAAATATTAGTCGCTATAGTTATTAAGAGATTAAAACATTAGTCCTATTGTTCCATTAAGAGATTAAAGTATTAGTCACTATTGAGTTTAGCGCCGTGTGCTTTTCATTTTGAAATATCATGGTTATCGACAATACTTGTCGATATATTATGACACCCCGAATTAAAACGATAACAATATTTCATTTTTTTAAATCACACGACTATCGTCAATACCATACCCCTAATGGATACCATAGCTTCTGCACTGCATCTAGCAGCTGTGTATGGAAACACCCCAAGCATCTTAGCCAGAGTCCAAAATTAAAACTCACTAAACGCCCAATGTTAGTAAAACACAAGCAATGGTGAGTATATATATAAAACGGTGATACTTGAAATGCAGTTGGCCGATAACTGGTTGCTGCATAAGTGAAGCGCTGCACTGTGTTCATTTATATGTGAGCAGCTCATGATCCAGTGTTTTCAGAGTCTCAGAGCAGCTGAATGCTGCTCCACATGAACTCCATATATGCTGTGAATTTAGGTCGCTTGCAGTGTTGGGGGTAACGTATTACAAGTAACGAGAGTTACGTAATCAGATTACTTTTTTCAACTTTTTTAACTAGTAAAGTAACATTACTTTTTAAGAGTATATAGAATATATATAGTATATAGTTACTTTTTCAAATAAGTAACGCAAGTTACTTTTTTTTGTTTCCAATTTATTGATTGACTGCTCTCCTGTCCCCATGTTGAGAGAGATCAGAAGATGTTACTGTAGTTCTAAAATAAATATGAATATGCATTAATTCATCTCACTCACACCCCCCCCACACACACACACAAATTCAGTATTCCTCAAAATGAATAAAAATAATGCAACTCAGAATATGACGCAAACCTGCAATAATTAAATGTTAAACAACACAAATATCCTTTATGTATTTAATCCCATTCTATAAACCAATGTCTTTGCTTCTGACCTTCGATGATCCAGTTCAACCGTACTAATAAGCAAAAATTTCTCTAGACAAACATTTGTGTGTCTTTTTTTATTGCTGAAATGTGTTGACATTTCTTCTTCTGCATTCTACTGTACGCACATAAATTTACTTTCCATTCAGCCTGAGGCTTATTCATTTCACTTTTGGTGTGACAAGGCTTTTATATTTGCCAAAAATATTACTTTTTTTTATTTTAAAAACAAACAAGCAAGCCCTGACCAGATTTAAAAAGTAACACAAGTAACGTAACGCATTACTTTCCATAAAAAGTAACTAAGTAACGTAATTAGTTACTTTTTTATGGAGTAACAATATTGTAATGCATTACTTTTAAAAGTAACTTTCCCCAACACTGCTCGCTTGTTACTTGCATTTAAAATGCAAAATATGATAACCAACTTTGTAAGGAGAATAATTTACCTGTTGTCAACAAAAGAAACTTTTCCAAGTTTTCCACCAAAATAAAAGCTCTATAATTTAACATTTGAAATATATGAATATTTATTATTGAATAGAAATGTAATTTAAATTATTTTAATAATAACAATAATAATAAAAAAACAGGTTTTTGTTCTTTTTTGTCATTAGCTGATCACATGCCTAGATAGAGCATGTGCTTTATATAATTAAATATAAATATATTTTCATTCTGAACATGAGTAAGCTTCTGTTCTGTACTTTGAGTGATGTGAATGAGGTGTGAATAAATGATCATTTACTGAGTATGTAGACTGCCATCTTCTGGTTAATTAAGAACTGCAACACATCCACTGGCTTACCTTTACATCATAGAAGATGATGTCTCCAAGTGTTTTGTAAACCCGGACATAGTACAGGGCTTCCTCGTCGTACTGCAGGGGTGAGGGGCACAGGGACAGGGCTTTCAGAAAGTGGTGCTCTGCCATTTCAAACTGACCCAGACAATGGTACAATGTAGCGAGTCTATGGAATGCCACCCGCTCATTTAAATGGTCAGCTGTAAGAAAATACACAGATAAAGGGAAAGACTGTTATCTGTCTTTAAAGGTTTTTAACTGTGTAATGTCATGAACATGAGTTTACCATGTGTGCTTTATTCTCAAAACAGACCAAATGTTTGTTAGGAAGCCACAATCTGTGAAGGCTTATAAATCAAAGTGACCATACGTGCCATTTTCCCAGGACGCGTCCTGGCCAGGATTTCTATATTGCCTAAAATATCTAGGTTTTGGCTTTGTTTGCGTGTGCAGACCGATCGGTGTATGACATCAAAATACCTCGAGAGCATTTTGAAAGCATAAGGAACCGTCTGTATGGTATTTTGATGTCATACACCGATCGGTCTGTACACGCAAACAAAGCCAATACCTAGGCAATATAGAAATCCTGGCCAGGACGCATCCTGGGAAAATGGCACGTATGGTCACCCTATTATAAATCAGTATAAAACAATTAATAATTTAGAAAAGAAAAAAAAAAGTCACAGTTCTATATAAAAGGGTTTAAGACCGTTATAAATGTACATATGTGACCCTGGACCACAAAACCAGTCATAAGTGTCAATTTTTCAAAATTGAGATTTGTACATCATCTGCACGCTGAATAAATAAGCTTTCCATTGATGTATGGTTTGTTAGGATAGGACAATATTTGGCCGAGATACAACTATTTGAAAATCTGGAATCTGAGGGTGCAAAAAAATCTAAATACTGAGAAAATCGCCTTTAAAGTTGTCCAAATGAAGTTCTTAGCAATGCATATTACTAATCAAAAATTAAGTTTTGATATTTATGGTAGGAAATTTACAAAATATCTTCATGGAACATGATCTTTACTTAATATCCTAATGATTTTTGGCATAAAAGAAAAATCAATAATTTTGACCCATACAATGTATTTTTGGCTATTGCTACAAATATACCCCAGCGACTTGAGACTGGTTTTGTGCTCCAGGGTCACATATTATACTGTACAAATTAGTGATGCCTTAAAAACAAACATACACTATCAGTTTGCTGATGGTGAAAATTTTCAAAGTTTTTGAAAAAAGTACCTTATGCTCACCAAGGCTGCATTTATTTGATCAAAACTATAGTAAAAACAGTAATACTGTGAAATAACTAGTTTGAAATAACTGTTTTCCAACTGAATATATTTTACAATGTAATGTATTCCTCTGATGACAAAGCTGAATTTTTCAGCAGCCATTACGAGTCTTCAGTGTCACATGATCCTTCAGAAATCATCTTTGATAAATATCAAGTTCAAAACAGCATTTATTTGAAAAAGAAAACATTAAATGTCATTTTTGATCATTTTAATACATCCTTAATATATAAAATAAAATAAATACAAAGTCTTACTGAACCCAAATTTTTGAACAGTAGAGTAACAGAGTTTGTGCACATGTTAACCTACCCAGACTCATGCTAATGTCTAATGCAGTTTGAGCATACTCAATGGCCTCTGAACACTGTCCCAGCTGCAGCAGAAGCTCTGAAAGCTTATTACACAGCCTAAGCTGAGAGCGCACACTGCTCATCTTTACGGCAATGGGAAGGGCTCGGTCCTTATGAACACACAGATACAAACATTCTTAGCACACTGACAAACAAACTGAAGCATTATGATCGTGATTCATGTGTGCATGACCTACCCTGTAAAAGCAGATGGCTTTCTCCCTGTCCTGTGAACTGTTGAAGAACACATCTCCAGCTGCCTCCAGCATCTCCAGAGTGAAGAATGTGTCTCCTGTGCTCAAAGCCATGTCCTGGGCTACCTGTTAGATAAAGAACGGACCTATAATTCACCTCTAAAGAAAAGGTAATTAAAATGTCCAGCAACATCATATTTGAAATGCAATTCTGGGATGGCATGCTGTCAAATTCTTTTTTCCTACAAGTCCCTAGTACTTACCCACAAACACACACACACACACACACAGCTATCTAAATGGGGACATTACATAGACATCTATTGTTTTTATATACAGATAGTTATACACTTTTTAACCGAAACCAACCCTACCCCTCACAGAAAACTTTCTGCATTTTTACAATAATAATAAAAAAAAAACCTTAGTTTACTTTATTTTTATACCAGTTTTACAAATGAGGATGTCCCCAAATGGGGACCTATAATTCACCTCTAAAGAAAAGGTAAAGCAAATGTCCAGCAACATCATATTTGAAATGCAATTCTGGGATGGCATGCTGTCAAATTCTTTTTTCCTACAAGTCCCTAGTACTTACCCACAAACACACACACACACACAGCTATCTAAATGGGGACATTACATAGACATCTATTGTTTTTATATACAGATAGTTATACACTTTTTAACCGAAACCAACCCTACCCCTCACAGAAAACTTTCTGCATTTTTACAATAATAATAAAAAAAAAACCTTAGTTTACTTTATTTTTATACCAGTTTTACAAATGAGGATGTCCCCAAATGGAGGTTTTTGGCGATATTCTCAGGTTTTGCTCACTTTTGGGTACAAATTTGTCCCCAAAATATGGTTAAGTAGGTATGAAATAACAAATAGTATGGGAATTAAGTAGTGGTTAAAAATGACAACAAATCTAAATATTTTAGATTCTTTGCGTTGCCATACGTTGTTTAGACTACAGTTCTAAACCAGCGTTGAAACTATTAAAAACGGTTTTCATTAATTGAAATAAAGCCAAAATAAAATAAAATATAAATATTAGATGAAAAACTTAAATTATTAAAAAGGATTGCCTTATGAGTTTAAGGACTACAATTCCTAAACCTAAAAATAAATGCACAGCTATCTAAATGGGGACATTACATAGACATCTATTGTTTTTATATACATATAGTTATACACTTTTTAACCGAAACCAACCCTACCCCTCACAGAAAACCTTCTGCATTTTTACAATAATAATAAAAAAAAAACCTTAGTTTACTTTATTTTTATACCAGTTTTACAAATGAGGATGTCCCCAAATGGAGGTTTTTGGCGATATTCTCAGGTTTTGCTCACTTTTGGGTACAAATTTGTCCCCAAAATATGGTTAAGTAGGTATGAAATAACAAATAGTATGGGAATTAAGTAGTGGTTAAAAATGACAACAAATCTAAATATTTTAGTTTCTTTGCGTTGCCATACGTTGTTTAGACTACAGTTCTAAACCAGCGTTGAAACTATTAAAAACGGTTTTCATTAATTGAAATAAAGCCAAAATAAAATAAAATATAAATATTAGATGAAAAACTTAAATTATTAAAAAGGATTGCCTTATGAGTTTAAGGACTACAATTCCTAAACCTAAAAATAAATGAAAGCTAAATATAAATATTACAAAAAGCCCTCTGCACACCCCGAGGTGCATCCTAGATGAAGGTACTGAAGGGTTGGTGTGTGTTCTCATCATTATATTATGTCATCATTCTCTTAACTCAATTACATTCATAACTTTGACTGTCAGTTAATGCTTTTAGACAACTTAGGTGTATACAAAGTCATATTTACATTAGATTTAGATGTTGAATTTATGCTCAATAGTGATCCCCTGCCTATGGTTCCAGTAACAGTAACTCCAAAACATGCAGGGAAGGACCGCTGAATGAAGATGGTTTTCACCTGCACATAGAGGTCCACTAGCTCCGTCTGTTGGAGGATGTGGTAAATCTTCCCTGCCTTTAGCCAGGCATGAGCCTCCTTGCGTTTTCTGCCCAAGTCGATGAAGATGCCCAGGCTCTGTTTGGTGTAATCTAAAGCAGCTCTGCTGGCTCTGAGAGATGACATGATCACCTTTAGTAAGGATGTCTGCAGTCTTTATAATAATGTGATGCCTTACAACTGGCAACTCCTTATTATTGCAACAACTTCAGGCTAAACCACTATGTCTTTCCTGGATACATAAATGCAGTGAGAACGTTAAATATCGACATTAAAGAGATAACTCATCCAAAAATGAAAATGTAATCCTTTACTCACCGTCATGTCATTCCAAATCTTTTGAGGCATTTCTCAAAAATTTTCATTTATGTTTCACAGAAGAACGAAAACCAATGAAATGACACTCAACAATGGATTGATGTAGGGTGAGTTGATGACTACAAAAATTTCATTTCTGGATGAACTATCTCTTGTATTACATTGTATGTTCAGAACATCACTCTTAAACCTAAAAATAAGTATGTCTCACTTCTCGGTAGCCAGGTTCAGGTACAGCTGGCTGATCTTCTCCAGTATCTCTCCCTCTAAGCTCTTGTCTCCTATCCGCTGAAGAAGGTTCAGCTGGTGCTCGTTGTAGATGATACACTGGGCTTCATCCGGACACACCTCTTCGTATAGCTGACACAGGTGACGTGTGGCTTGCACCTGGCCTGTTGTCATACAAAGAAGAACACATTTTTGAGAGGTAAGTCTGGTGACCAGCAAATCTGATAAAAGACCATCCCAAAATTCTAGTATATACAATACTAAAATTGATGGGAATTGATTTTACCCATTGGGAACTGACTGGATGTGGGCATAGTAGTGGACATACTAAAATGTAGCCAGATGGTTGGAGGGGAATTCAGAATAACGTGCACAGACATGTACAACACTAGGAACAAGTTCACCTAAAAATGAAAATTCACCCATTTATTCACACTCATGTCATTCCAAACTTATAAGACTTTCATTCATCTTTGAAACACAAATGAAGATACTTTTAATGAAAGCTGAATGATTTATCTCTCCATTGTAAATCCATAACACCAAAACGTTAATGCTTCAAAACGTTAAGTCATTGTAAAAGTAATCCATCTGAATTTAGAGATTAAATCCAAGTTTTTTGAAGAGACAGGCTTCTATTCACATATAAACATGGATCTGTGGATTGTTTTTTGAAGTGACAAAGTTTAGTTGGAATGGACCTTTAATGGACAGACAGAAATCTGTCAGGTTTCATTAAAATGTCTTCACTGAATAGTTTGGAATGAAATGAGGGTGAGTAATTGATCACAGAATTTTCATTTTTTTGCTTGAATTATCCCCTTAAAAGGTAAATTAAGTCTTATGTTGACTTACAATCAAAAACCAAATTCTAATGCCTCACTACAGAATTTCTTACATCTAGATGATCTAGATACTAGTCATATAGAGATAATCCTTACTGATACTTCCACTAATACAATTATGATAGACACTTACTATCCATGTGATTGATAAACATGGCAATCAGCAGGGCCCATTCGTAGTAGGTCTTCCCATGTCTGAAGAGACAGGCTTCTATTCACATATAAACATGGATCTGTGGATTGTTTTTTGAAGTGACAAAGTTTAGTTGGAATGGACCTTTAATGGACAGACAGAAATCTGTCAGGTTTCATTCAAATGTCTTCACTGAATAGTTTGGAATGAAATGAGGGTGAGTAATTGATCACAGAATTTTCATTTTTTTGCTTGAATTATCCCCTTAAAAGGTAAATTAAGTCTTATGTTGACTTACAATCAAAAACCAAACTCTAATGCCTCACTACAGAATTTCTTACATCTAGATGATCTAGATACTAGTCATATAGAGATAATCCTTACTGATACTTCCACTAATACAATTATGATAGACACTTACTATCCATGTGATTGATAAACATGGCAATCAGCAGGGCCCATTCGTAGTAGGTCTTCCCATGTTCATGGTTTCCCTGGGAAACAAAGTGTTTCCCCAACTCAAGAAGCACTAAAATAAAACTGAGTTCATGCCCTTCATCCTCAAGTTCAGAGAACAGCTCCACTGACTGAGTGAGATATTCCTCTGCCAATCTTTTAGCCTTGATATGCAAACACATGAATCCAAAGTTGGCCAGTGCTATGGCCCAATTATGTCTATCCTCAAACTCCTCGCATATCTCAATTGCAGCCTGGTAACTCTCAGCGGCCTGTCGGATATCTGCTGAATGTCTGTATGAAATGGCCCGCATGTTGTAAACCACTCCTTCCAGCTGAGTAGTACAGTGCTCAGGGAGTGATGACAGCACAGCGTCTAGCACTTCCAGAGCTGTGCCAGGTTGCTGGTTGCAGATGTACAGCCATGCCAACCATAGGAGAGCAGCAGTAGTGTCTGAGTGGCCAATACTGGACATACCGCTGTGGTCGAGGACAGTGGACATGAAGCGAACAGCTCTGTCAGGCATACCATGTCTATGGAAGAGCCAGGACAAACACAAAGCGTGGACATGACCCAGCACTGGCTCCTTGCTGGAGGGCACTAAAGCAGCGGCACGGGTCAGGTATGGAGCAATTTGTGTTGGGATGGCCACTCCATACAGTTCTGATGAATTTTCCAACAATTGCGAGACACTACAAAGACAATGTGACATGGTGGCTCCTACCTGTGAAAGATAATGGATGAATGCATAAATCAACTTATATAATCTGATTAATTTAAAAATGTATATTTTTAATCATTTTAATTTTAGTTCATTTTTCAATTGAATTAAAATGTAATGCATTAAATAAATTAATAATAGTATTAACTTTTTAATTTATTCTGTTTAATTAAATTGTAATAACTTTATCATGGTTTTTTTTTGTATTTAAATGTAATTCCATTATTTATTTATTTTTACTTTTGCTGTGACACAGTGCTGCTACCTGTGGATAAACAGACAAATCATTTTTTTTATTTGATGAATTTATTTCATTTTTTCATTAATTTATCTTTTATGAATTTTTAATTAAATTATAAATTATTAAAGATATTTAATTTCTTAAATTAGATTTTTTATATATATATATATATATATAATTTATCTAATATAAGCTTTCTGAAACCACTATCAAGGTGTAGCACCGACCTGAAATGACGCTCGCTTTGCACAGCTTTCAGCCAAGCGTGGCAGTCTCTGGTCACTGTAGAGTCTTGCTAACACCAGGAAAACATGGCTCATTGTCTCCTCACATGCCTCAGGAACCTCATCGGCAAGGATCACAAGCCTTTCAATGAACGGGATTGCACTCATGCCATCTTTAAGCTTCAGATGGAGCTTGGCCAGGAGAAAGCAGGCTCGGGCCTCGGCGAGCTGATTCTTGGCCAAGACTACCTTTTTAAGTACATATTTTAATACTTCAGGGTCCTCACAGCCAAACAAACAATCAGGGACAGCCATCAACAAAGCAGACAAGCGCTCTGAAAAACTGACACATTTTTCATGGTTCTTCTGTGTTAGGTAGATGAGTGCTAGGTTGGAGTAAATGGCAGAGAGCAGAAACATGTCTGTGAAACAATCCCTGGGTACATTCAAGGCTTCCTCGTAATAAACCCGAGCTTGAGAGAACTTCGACCTCCCTGCGCAAAGCTGTCCAAGAAGAAAACAGATTCGGCTCTGCGCCCACGAGACATGCTTCTTTCGCGCCAGTTCTCGGGCTACGCCTAAATACACCACTATCTCCTCCTCATCGGAGTGGCCCTCAAAAAGTGAGATGAGGAATTCTGGGTAAGCGCTGTACAAGAGCAGGAACTCTGGCTGGTGGTCCCGACTGCTCAAGAACGAAAGGAGAGCATGATGTCCATCTGGACTGGTGCTATCCTGTTCTGAGCAGACAGAAAAACGTGGGGTTTCCCGGGACAACTCCATATCATCAGCTTCTTTCTTCATCTGTTGTTTGATGCTGACTGAAGAAACATTGTTTCTTTGAGACTCACCTCCCTCACTCAAAAGGTGTGTGACTTTCTGCTTTAGATTGTTTAATTCTGTCTGATGAGTCTTGTCTGGAGACAATAAAATAATAAATAAATCTGTGTTTAAATAAAATAGAAATAAACTGATTATTTTAATTAGCTATAGCATCTAGACATCTAGACATCAATCATTTAAATATACAAGAATGACTCTTTACACATATAAAATTCTATTACATAATTCTAAAAACCAAAATTAAAACAGTTATTTTTATTTAATTTGCTCTGAATGAATGAATTAATAAACAAGGACAGACAGACAGATAAATAGATTGTTTACTTACTTTGAACTGATCCTGGAATTTCTTTTGCCAGATCTGTGGTATGTAAAACAAACGATTGTAAAAGCAAACAAATTAAGAAAGAAATGTAAACACAATTATTTCAAGCAGGTCATGTTTCCTGTCATGTTAGTTCATTTGGTTGCGCTTAGCGCCTGAATAATGTAAATCACGTCAGGTGCTTCTAGAACTGTAATTGATTACACGGCAGAACAAAACAATAACGACCCATCTTTGTAAGTTCAAAACTGTTGTGCGCTCTGTGATTTATGTGCAAATATGAACCACAAACACAGTAAAGAAAACCCGCACAATTGTATTTCTCTCTACCGTTACTAAAGTTTTGTTTTGATGAGCACCTGGACTTGCAGATGGCAGTTTTAGTGATAATGGCCTTCTGTTTTAGCGTTTAAAACCGCTGGGACAGTGTGTGAGAATTAAGATGTCGAAGAAAGGGGGGTGACTCAAAGCTCATTGTTACAGCTAAAACCGCAGATAACATCCGTACCAACTGCACTAACAGAGACGCCGGTTTAGTTTACAGTTGCCTTCATTATTACGAGCTTTTACAGATTTCTGCAATCCTGACAAACTGCTGTTGTGCCCCTATATGACCCGCATCATCTGATCCGGTGCCTGCCGGTTTCCCTACCATTTCATCAAAAGCAGGAAGCGTGTGCAGAAGCTTCCACAACAAATCATTACAGTACAGCCAGTGAAATCCCTCTTACTACTTTTTCATTTATTCATTCCCATAGTGTTGTTATGAGCTATTATTGGCTCATTTTAGCCGTAGGTTTGCTGTGTATTTGTGTAATCTGTGTGATAATACTTTTAACATATACTTATATGAAATTAAGTTACATTTAGAAAAATCTTCCATTCAACTATTATTTGCAATCTGACCTGTTCTTTTTTGTTCACATCTGTTTAACACAGCGGTTCTTAACCAGTGAACATCCAATAGGGCCACACGTTTACTAAAATTATTAAAGTTTTTTCAAAGTAAAGTTTAAAGTAACTTAATTAAACACACACACTAATAGTCCAGATGTAGGCATACAAAATGTAAATGATCTACGTGTATGAAAAGAATAGGAGAATCTGTAATTTGACAGCTGTAGTATGACAGCTGCCTTGCAAGCATTTCAGTGATTCAGCAGCTATTTTATATTTAGATTTTAACAAATATAATAAATAGTAAACTCAGTATAATGGGATTGGTTTCCTCACACCAGAATGCAAGTCCTGATCTTAAACATTTAACACTATTCTTGTGGTTCAGTGCAAGCACTGATGTTTTCTTCTACAAACCCGATTCCAAAAAAGTTGGGACAATGTACAAATTGTGAATAAAAACAGAATGCAATGATGTGGAAGTTTCAAATTTCAAGAATACAACATAGATGACATATCAAATGTTTAAACTGAGAAAACGTATCATTTTAAGGGAAAAATAAGTTGATTTTAAATTTCATGGCATCAACACATCTCAAAAAAGTTGGGACAAGGCCATGTTTACCACTGTGTGGCATCCCCTCTTCTTTTTATAACAGTCTGCAAACGTCTGGGGACTGAGGAGACAAGTTGCTCAAGTTTAAGAATAGGAATGTTGTCCCATTCTTGTCTAATACAAGCTTCTAGTTGCTCAACTGTCTTAGGTCTTCTTTGCCGCATCTTCCTCTTTATGATGCACCAAATGTTTTCTATGGGTGAAAGATCTGGACGTAAGTCTATTTGCTTATATTAAATCAATAACTTTGCTTAAATTTGGCAGGACATGACAATTCACTGTCTATTTGGTAAATTCATGTAATAGAATTCATCCATGTAAATGTTTAATTAAAAAAATCATTTGACCTCATAATGTTTAAGCAAAATGTCAAAACTCGATCTTCCAGTGAAAACGACAGACTTCTCTTTGGTGACATATGCTGGACTTTTCCAAACATTTAGTCCGCTTAAACTCTGCCCCTTTCTTACATTCGACTGCAAGGTTACATTCAGATCTGCCTACATCCAATCAACAAACAATGAACAGAACCACTTCTGTTTTATCGTGATGTTAAGAAAAGTATTGAGCACTGATAGTTATCTAGTGATCTTAATGTAATTTGTAGAATCATCCTGAATTGGTTGGTGAATTGTGGACATGTCCATTCAATGCACGCCACTTGATGAGAAAACATGAGCTGTCCCATCACATCTCCACCTGTGTGGACCGATGCTCTGTTAATGACACCTGCGGTAAGCTCTGTTTAACCCTTCACCTTCATCATGTTGGACTATCGCAGACACACTCCATGCATAATGAACCTGACTCTTTTGCAATTATTCAGTGGCCAGTGACAAGACTGATAGCAAGTTTCAAATCCCAGTGAGCACCTGGACCGCCCCTGTGTGTGATGAAGACTGGGATGAAGGTATGACTCAGATCTGTATCCTGAGTTAATGGCAAATTATGTCAATTTTTACCACTAGCAACACTAAACAAAATTATGTTAAAAATGAAATGGAAACTAACTAACAGTAATTGTTTTAAATGTTTCTCAAACTTGCAGTTCTACTAACAGTTAGTTCTCGTATGGCGTTTAAAATTCACTTGCAAAATGCTTTGATAGCACAGTTATGTAAGGGGTGTTATATTTCCAACACATGCTTTAAGCAGTTGATCAGTAACAACAGACTGGGCCAGCTGGCCAATCAAATTAGAGTGGGCATTTCGGAAGGGGGGGGGGACTTTAAAGAAAAGTGAACTAAAACGGAGCGTTTCAGGCAGAGGGTGAAAAGAAGTGCTGCCGCGTCTTACAGAGGTGGACAAGCATGTAACAGCAGCATATCCCAGACCAGTGGTTCCCAATCCTGGTCCTGGAGAACCCCCAACACTGCACATTTTAGATGTCTCCCTATTTAAACACACCTGATTCAACTCATCAGCTCATTAGTGAAGACACCAAGACCTCAAATGTGAGTGTCAGATAAGAGAGACACCAAAAACGTGCAGTGTTGGGGGTTCTCCAGGACCAGGATTGGGAACCACTGGTCTGGGATATGTCCAAATCGCTTTCTCAGGACAGGTGAGTTTAGAGCTAATTTCACAACATTACTGAATCATACGCAGTAGCATTTAGACTCCCTGTTTCTTATATAGTTGGTAATGGATAATTTTGATCAGATTGGTTGAATCTTAAATTAAAGCAACGGAAGCATGACTGCACATCTCTCTTTGTATTAGGGAGAACCCCAGCACTTCCAGCAATGTGGTTGCTGGTCTCAGGGCGCTACGAGTTCTTCCCTGGATGAGCAGGTGTACTGATTTTTGAGCCTTTTAATACATCCACCATGTCGAGACTATTCTTGTGCAAATTACATTGAATCCTGATAGTGTTGGTTGCTTGTTCTGCCATTTCTTGTAGAGGTCACTAGTTCTTGCAGTGACAAATTAGTTTCCTAATCTTCCTAATCAGTTCAGTTTCCCAAGGTTGAGCAGTAAAGGTGGTTTAGATTGTATTACCTATGTTTACACAACACAAAAGAAAAGCTTACGACCAGGATATATTCAAGACTTTAGTTGACGTGTTTGGTGTTGTCATAGTTGCTTTGTGCCTGTAATTCTACCTCTGTGGTCTGTTAGGAACGTCTCTTTTTTGTAAATAAAATTGTTAGTAGTTTTTTCTTAGACAAATCAATGCTTTTCATAGCACAGGTACTGTTGTAAAAGCAAATAAAACTTAATTTATAAATGCTAATATGGTAAGATTCAAAACCCTGTGAGCCTTACCAAGTTTGTAGTTTGTGTCAACATCGGACTGGCATATTTTCTTCAATAAAGCAATAGCCTCTTCTTTAATTTTTTCCTGATCCAAGGTAACAATTTGTCTGTCCTCGTCATTCAAGAAAATGTCAAATGATCTGTGATGTAAGCGCAGGATAAAGTAATTGAGTAAAACCGTAAAAACAGTTTGAGACAAACCACACAACAGAAATACACCTTGAAATATTCATAAAATCACACAAGCACTTACTCACAAGATGAACTGGTTGTTTTGACCAGGTTGGTTTTGACAAGTCCAGTATCCCCAGTTCTCTCCAGTTTTCCCAAAAACCATTCAAAACAGGCCACCAGCAGGCCCAGGATGATGATGCGTTCACCAGCCTGGAAACTCAGTTCATCTGGTCCATCGGCATCATACTCCTCTGTGGCCTCACAGACCCCTACTGCCGTGAGAGATATTTACAATTGTGGTAGAGTTACACTGTGGTGATGTCAATGCCCCACTGCTACATATGTAAAAAGTTATTTAATTTTAATTTAATTGAATTTTTTAATTTAATTTATAATCTTCAGTTATCTACAGTTCAGTTATCTACAGTTATAATCATCAGTAATCTACAGTTATTTAATGTATAATCTTCTAAATATATAAATCTCAGAGAAAAGCCTCCAGATTTTGTGTGCAGCTTACATCCATTTTCTCTCTTCAATCATTTTCTAATAATTGATTTCAATTTGAAAGCTTCTTGCTCTACAACTTTTAAAACAGGAATGACCAGTCTAAGAATTTTCCTTATTGTAACAATTAACTATATTCAGGCTTTTGTGAAATTCTTAAAGGGATAGTTCACCCAAAAATGAAAATTCTGTCATTAATTACTCACCCTCATGTCGTTTCAAACCCATAAGACCTTCGTTCATCTTCGGAACACACAGATCAATTCACAACAACGTAGGAAACGGATCCGGTGTGACGCAGCTGACAAAGAACAGCATACGCTGTTTACGTCCAGCTGATACTCTCCAAAATGGCGCTAAGGTGACGCAGAGGAGACGAATTGTTGAATAAAGTCGTTATTTTTTTACATTTTGCGCACAAACAGTATTCTCGTAGCTTCGTAAAATTGCGGTTGAACCTCTGATGTCACATGGATTATTTTACAGATCTCCTTGCTACATTTCTGGACTTGGGAAGATTTCAGTTGCATTGCTGTCTATAGAGTGTCAGACAGCACTCAGATTCCATCAAAAATGTCTTAATTTATGTTCTGAAGATGAACGAAGGCCTTACGGGTTTGAAACGACATGAGGACTGATGTCACATGGATTATTTTACAGATCTCCTTGCTACGTCTCTGGACTTGGAAACATTACAGTTGTGTTGCTGTCTATGCAGGGTCAGATTCCATCAAAAATATCTTAATTTGTGCTCCGAAGATGAATGAAGTGAACCAGTCTTAAGTGATTTAAGACTTATAAATTGTCATGTCAGATGTATACATCATCTGAAAGCTGAATAAATAAGCTTTCCATTGATGAATGGTTTGTTTGGATAGGACACACACACACACACTTATTTAAACATTTTCTCACCAATTTGGAAGGGAAGGTCACTGGCGTCCTTTCCACCACCCACTAATATACCTTCTGGGCAGGACTTTAGAAACCACCTTGACAAGTAAAAACAAAAAAATTAATTGTTCTTAGTTGTGTGTGGTCTGTTGATTTAATGACAATAAGTTCTTATGAAATTCAGAAGGTGACACATACTCATGAAAGGGAATGACTGGCTCCAGAGCTGGTTTCGGTTTGGTTCCTCTATCCCCATCTGCAAGTGACAGCACTGTCCACCCTGATCCCAGGAATGGAGGCTCAAACAAAGCGATATCCCCCTTCTCCAGATAAAGCTCACTACCTGACGTAGAGCTATCAAACATCTGATTTGCTGTGCAGCATCCAAAGAAAGACCCTCAAAAGTAAACAATATTATTTTATTACAGATAGCAGCAATATTCACACACACATGTCCAAGCCTGTTTCTAAAAATTAAATTGCGTTATTATCATTCATATAAAGTATATAGTGTGCATAAACACTATTTATTACCTTCTTGCATTAGAAAGCCTTTATACATCAGATTTAGTGTCTCTTCTTTAATTGAGATCTCAATTCCTGAATGTTGATCAAGGGAGATTAACCAGAACTCCTGGTTCATGAGAAGGTTTTCCATACACTGCCCCAAGAAGCCTTGTGAAAATTACACATTTGGTGTAAGTCTTATGAGATATTTAGCTGTTAATATACACCACAGATTATTGGTCCTTCAGAAATCATTCTAATATGCTGATTTGATGCTCAGTTATTACTGGTGCTTAAGTTATTAATATCGGTTCTTATTATTATCCATGTTGGATTCTTTGATATATACAAAGTTCAAAAGAACAGCATTTATATGAAATAGAAATCCTCTTTAACATTCAAGTGTCTTTACTGTCACTTTTGATCAGTGTCCCCCCCCCCCCCAAATATATCTTACCCTAAACCTTTGAATGGTAGTGTATCTCAGTTTCCACAAAAAATATCAAGCAGAAAATGTTTTCAATATTGATAATAATAAGAAATGTTCCTTGAGCACCAAATCAGCATTTTATGATCATGTGATGCAGCCTTAGTGAGCATAAGAGACATTTTTAAAAATCTAAACTACTCCAAACAATTGGTAGCATACCTGACTCAGCTATTTACAAAAAATCTTATAGTACTTGACATGATTAATAAATGCAGTATCATACAACAGTATATCTGCAGCACTGAAATAAGAACAGACCCATTTTGTGGTATGTGCTGAACTTCCATATTTCTTCAAGGTTTTTAAAGGTGATACATATAGTCCTTTCCTCACTGTTGATGGATACAAAATGAGCAGACAGTTCCTGCAAGACAGGGAAACCAGTATGTTAAATGTGTGTATAATCTCTTAAACACATTTCAGAAAGGTTTTGAATATTTTATGCAGTCTGAATAGGGACGGCCATACAGAGATTAAGGTCATGACCCCTGAGAGGTCAGCTTCCAGCACACAAAGTTTCCTGCAAAGCACTTCCTGTGTGTCCTCATCGGCAGGAAGTCGATCTGGCCCCTCCACCATAGCCAGCTGCATAGCCAACACTGCCACAGGAAACAGTATAAAGTTAACATTATATCTACCACTGCATCCAACACTAACAGATCAGCCACCACATATAGAAAATATTCCAGTCAGCTTTAGTAAATGTGTAAAGAAAGTGAGTCAGTGATGTGAAAAGGCCAGTCAATGTAAGGTAACATCATAAACCAAACTTTTATACTGCTGTAAATTCGACTAAATTCGGTTATAAACTAAAATATCCATCACAAGAGCAATATTCATGGTTCAAGACACAGTTTGATTTTGCATTTGACCATAATCATGTGATGTTTCACTGTTGTGTTTAACAGAGAGGGTTAATAAATGACAGTCAATGGGCTTTGTAAAGTCCAATGTATGATCTCTAAAAGTTACTCTTTTTGAGTTGTCACCAAAGCAGGTCAGAGTTCAATGAAAGGAATAGTTAATCAAAAAAACTGAAATTCTGTAATTTACTCGCCCTGTGGAGCATAAAAGAAGATATTTTGAGGAATCTTTCATTAACTGTACAATGGAGGTCTAGGTTTACCAAAACGGTTTGGTTCCCAACACACTATAGAATATCTTAGTTTGTGTTCCATTAAGTCATACAGGTTTGGAATGGCATGACAGTGAATAAGTTGTCCCAGAAACTTGTCTCAGAGTAGTCTGACCAAGAACTGCCAACTCTGGACAGTTTTCCTACCTAGTATTTCATCATTATTTGAGATTAGTATGTGGTTAAGACAATTACACAATCATCAGGATTTATTCACATCAGTCACAGTGAATTAAGAGGAAGTTCGTATTGTCACAGTATAGTATTGAGCTGGATTCACCTGTTGGTACACTGTAAAAAATGACTGTGAATTTAACGGTAAAAGACTGTAAAAATGCTACAGTAAAAACTGTTAAATGGTAACGGTAAATTCCCCTACTATATACGGTGAAAAAATGTATTGGACATTACATGTATTGGACATTAAAAAAAAGACATGAAAAAGACAATTTACAGTGAATAACCGTAAATTGACATTCCCAGAATTCCCTGCGTTACATTTCAAATTTTATGTTTTTTTGTTGAAATAAATATGTTTCTTAGTTTTTTCTTATCTGTTTTGTATATTAGGGTTGTGTGTTACACCTAATGTTGTTAAATTAATATTTATTGCATTATTTTAGTTTCATGTGTGTTACCATGATGGTGTTTAGTGTTTGTGTGAATGCCACTGTGCACCTTCTATATATGTTATTATTTAAAAGCTGCTTGTGATGGGCTCTGGTTCATCATGTGACTTTCTCATCACCACCTGCATTTGGTGGTTATCAGTGTATTACAAACGTACAAAGCATATTTCAGTACTTCAATAGGTTGGAATATTAACATTATATCAGTTAATGAAATTACGGTATTTAACTGTAAATTTAAGTTAAAATGTAAAACCTAAAACGTTGCTACCGTATTTTTTACGGTAAAATTCCGGCAACCACAGCTGCCGTTTTTTTGCTCAAAATTTTACGGAATTTTATTTACAGTGTATATTATCATCAGGAGCTCCTGTAGTACCTTTGATGCTTCCTCTTGAGGTCTTATAATCTGAAAAGAAATTTACACACTTCCTTAATCTTGGCACTAATAATGATGTGGGTGATTTCTGTTATGCTTAACACTTTACTAGATAATTGTGTTGTAGTTTAATGAATTTTACATCAGGCTGTAGTCAAGTCCAGACATATTAATTCAAACGTAATTACCTTTACAACAAACTAACAGGATGGAAATGAAGACCTGTTAGCCATCGAGTAGTGTGGGCTATAGAGGTAGCTTATGAGGGTGTCAACTTAACTTTCATAACTGATGTTTCGAATGTTTTAGAGACAACCCATTTAATACCACAAAACATCCATTGCTAAAATATATTGATGTTCGTGCTGTTGATTTCCCACCAAAATGGTGATGCCACTTCCTTGAGGATGATGTCATTGTAAGTTTCAGGGATTTTACAAAAGACTAACAGGATGGAAAGGGAAGGACACGGAAAAGTTCAATGAAATGATTACCAATTAATACAAGAGCCTATTCATAAGATACAAAACAAGAAACCCCTAGAATTTTAGATTTCTGTGCTTAGAAGTCATTGGAGAGCAACATCTGCTCAAACCAGCACTATACAATTATTTAGCATTCTCCCCTATGGTCGCTTAATTGAAAAGTTGTCAAAAGAAAATAATATGATTTTCATATATATATAAACTGTTAATAGAGATTTTATCTAGTAGCAGGCAGTGCAATATGTATGGTCATATTATTCAGAACGTACACTCTTAAAAATAAAGGTGCTTCAAAAAGTTCTTCAAGGCGATGCCATAGAAGAACCATTTTTGGTTCCACAAAGAACCATTCAGTCAAAGGTTCTTTAAAGAACCATCTCTTTCTTACCGTTTTATAATCTGAAGAACCTTCTTTCACCCCAAAGAACCTTTTGTGAAACAGAAAGGTTCTTCAGATGTTAAAGGTTCTTTATGGAACCATTTAGACAAAAAAGGTTCTTCTATGGCATCGTGAAGCACCTTTTTAAGATCAAATTCATACGTTCATTAACATAAGAATGCATTACAAATGTATTAAGAAACACTTTTTTTCTTTTAATTCTCTTTGGTGGTCGTGCTGCTCACCCGCGTCCCTACCTCTAGATGAAGACTCCATAATATTATCCCATTCATTGCGTGCGTACTCAGTCGACAGCCCTCTGCGTACCGTCCGAATTCTCTCCGGATCGGACTTTACGCCGTTCCCGGTTTTGGACGAGTTTCTATGAGCAGCGGCTGACATCACGCGCTCATCGCACTGTCACCGAATAAAAGCGCACAGGTGGCGGAACTGATTTTAAGAGCGTATGTTACATCATTACAAGACTGCATTGACTCCTGGCTTTAATGGTGAAGGCGAAAAGACAATTAACGCCTAGAACAACGTGGTCTTGCGAACAGGCAACAGGTCCAGCTCTGCACCCCTGTCAGAGGGAGCGCGTGTTTGTGATTTTGACACCAGTGAGCATTTTTGTTTTTAAAATGAATAACCCTGGAAAAAAGCTTGGCACGCAAGGTTTCAGCAAAAGTTAATAATCAGACGGAGTGAGTAAAGAAGTAAAGAACCGCTGGTTGTCCGTATTATAGCTAAGTGTAAACTTAGTAGGTGTGTCTCTGTGTATTTGGGTGAACTCAGAAAACTTAAGAGGAAGAGTGTGAGCATTTCCTCTTCCTCTCTGGTTGCCTAAAGGAAAGTGGAGTTTTAAAACCCTTGTATTATGTGTAATCATGTGGAGTTTTAAACCCCTTTTATTATAGGCCTATACTCAGTGCTTTTGCGCACATTATAAAATAAACACATGAACATATGATTTTTAAAATGAACTGTTTTATTAACATTTGTTTTGTTCATTACTTGTGAATATTATGAAAAGTATTGTAATTATTTTTTGAAACATTTTTTTGAACATTTTAAAGGAAGAAATGTGGGAAAGCGCTTCTGTGTGCTTTCCTGATGCTCAAACACTAGTGCCTCGCTACGCTATAAGATCATGGGTTCAATTCTCAGTGAACTGAATATGTACTGATCAACGCAGTGTACGTTTCCTCAGATAAAAATGTCTGTCTAATGTAAATGTAAATAGCCTACCCTCGTAGGAAGTTGAGAAACTGACATAACAAAATACACTGGTCTGTGTAGTTGCCTGTAAACATCACAATCGTAATAGAAATGTTGTATGCACGTTCCACAACACACACTTTGCAAGCATTCATGACCATAAATGAGAATAGTTTAAAATAGTTAATAATAGTTAATCCAATAGAATAACATGCGAGAACAGAATGAACGAGGGTATTCTATGGACAAAGAAAACAAACAAACAGGTCAGATTGTGGTAGAATGGCAGTTATTATTAGCCTAATCGAGTATCTGGTTGATGATTTTTTAAACATTTTTCACTATATATTTTAAAGTCTGTAGGTTTTGACGTTTATCAATGTCATTATTTAGATATAAGTGATTATCCAGACTCAATCACAATCATGTAACATACTGGACAAGGCAGTTTAAATGAGTTTTTAACAGTTGGATTGCTATTAACTTCTTAGCTTATTTTGTCATTAAAATATTTAAGTGATTACATTTGTAGTGTTCAAATGAAATGAAATGAATGAATGAATGAACGAATGCCTGAGGTTTGAACAACGCTCAATGGAGTCTCGGGATTTTGAACCCAAGCCCCCTCTGGTGGAAACTTCATTAGTTTGCAACATTGAAATCGAGAAATCCACCTGCTGGCTGTTCTGATAGAACAGTCAGTGCAAAACTATGCTAAAATATGGCTTGGTAAGCAATCTAACATTAAATTAGGATTAGTAATAATAGGCTCAAAATCGTTTAAATAGTTGATATTGACAACTACGCATCGATTCTCTATTTTTTTCTGCGCGGTAATCACACAAATGTGGTCGTTTTTCGACCATTATAAGATTAAAATTATAAATCCACAACAAAGAAACGAAGCGTTTGAATGTTGGTAAAACCACAGTAAAGAACGTAGTACAGCAGCAGTCTTATGTACCTGCTTATGCTGTGTGTGTACTGGTTTATATATCCTGGTGGGGACTTAAACCTGACTACACACAGACTCATGGGGACTCGTGTCACGGTACAAAAAAAGCTTATAAATCATATAGAATTAAGTTTTTTGAAAATCTAAAAATGCAGAAAGTTTCCTGTGAGGGGTAGGTTTAGGTGTAGGGTTGGTGTAGGGCAATAGAATATACGGTCTGTACAGTATAAAAACCATTACGCCTATGGAGAGTCCCCACAAGGATAGCTGACCAGACTGTGTGTGTGTGTGTGTGTGTGTGTGCGTGCGCGCGTGTGTGCGTGTGTGTGTAGTGCGCATGCGCGTTCTGTGTGATTACAGATGGGATGATGCGAGCAGCTCTCAGCTGGAGTGCGGGACAGACCGCGAGGAGGGCACCGCGACCAGTGTCACAGAGCCAGTCACTGTCACCTAAACCGGTCTGACCGACCCACATCCATTGAGCGGTAAGACTTGAGACGCTACTGTGAAAGTATCTGAACCCACCGCTTTATATTTAAGCGGCTTTGGTGGAAGAGATAGACGCGTATGAGTGTCGGTTTTAGAACTGCTACTACTGTAACTTTGCTTGACAGTGTACTAAACAGACTGCGAATAATCACCCGGTTCAAATAAGTCAAATAAAACCTCTGCACACATTTAAAATATGTTTATAGTGAGATATTTGGGAGTTCATGGCCGGAGGGAGCGGATGAGTCTCGCAACAATAGTTAGTTGGCCGGTGTTCACGTAACGTTACACTGTAAATATGATGCATGCTCATTTTGTCAACTATCCTGCTGTAAATACACTACTTTACATCTAACCTCAACTAAATAAAGTCGTCTGACTATAAAAGAGCGGTGTAAAATACAGCTATACAGTGTTTTTGATGGCGACCGTCGTAAACTGTTGTCCAGGAAAAAGGGTGTGTCTCTATCTGTCCTGAAAACAGCTCGTCAACTTTCTAAACGTGTAGTGCACACGAGCGCCGAAATGCCAATTCTCATTACTTTCTCTTTCATTTCATGCGATAGATGCTCACATTGTGCTTCAGGTGTGTTGACATAACACGGAAGGTCGCAACAATACAATATTGCAGTCCTGTTTATGGTTTTCGATGAACTATTATACTGTATGCCACTGCTGTCACTACAGTACTTGACCTGACATGTCAATTACCTTCGTGATTTACTACAGGCATACTCAACCCTATTGAACTGATCTGGTTTCTTCAGATCATTTTGACCCTTTTTTTGGTAAATAATGCACTATAAATACATTAGATGTAATTTTCTCCTTGAGGGCAACTTGCCATCAAAAACACTATACAGCACTTTCCTAAACACTTGTAGTACCACAACAAATAGTTTGTGGAGGAATGCGTTAGTTGTGATGTGATTGTATGCAAAAAGGGGCCTTATGGACTTATTCAGTCACAGAGGAGATTTATTTATGAAATGCACATGCATTAAAATGGTCTCTTAAATGTGTACACCACTATTAAGTAATAGAAGATAATACATAAATTGTAATGAAATATGTGTGATATAATGACATGCTAACAGTGATTGGCATTATGGGTTAAGGTTTGCATTAATTGCAAAGGTTGGGTAGCTGTTTGTTACACTATTGAATGTGCATCTGTAGTGTACTTAAAAAAACTGTACTTGCAGATAATATAATATTTATGAAATAAAAGGCCACTTACCTATACTTAAAGTTACTTTCATGACTATGTTTCTAAAGGCACTTAAGTACACTTTTAAAAAATGCACTTGTCAAAATGGATGCTTAATAGTGCATTGTTAAAATAAAAAGTTGTGTTTGTTAACATTAGTTAATGCACTGTGAATTAACTTGAACTAACAATGAGCAACTGTATTTTCATTAACTAACATTAACAAATATTGTAATAAATGTATTGTTCATTGTTCGTTCGTGTTGTTACCCGTACACTTCTTTTAATGTGTTGACTAACATGCAGTACTAAAGCGCATGTAATGTACTTGATAATAGTTTGCACTGTATTGTGTTAATATTCCAAAGTTAACTTATTTTAAATGTACTAAATTGCAATTTAATCATTACAAATATATTTAAAAACATACAAGTTTCAATAAAAATGACTTTAAAGTATATTTAACACAAATTCTTGTAAGTACAGAAGACTTCAGCTGAAGACTTTAACCATATTTTAAAGACAATAGAAGTAATTATGAAATTACATATAAAGCTTTAGCCTACTTACTGTAAATCCTGCTCAAGTGGGCCAAAAAAGCACTCTAAAGTTCGGCTAATTGTATTTAGTATAATTATGCAGTTTATATGCAGTTAAGTGTTTGAAACTGGTGTTGGCTCTTGCTTTCTTGAACATAAGCCATTTTTACTGGCCATAAAAAGAATAAACAATGTGTTATGTCATGATCCATTTGTGCAGCTTTAACTGTCTGGTTGTGACCGGATAGTGTGCTTTGCTCAATTCATTAGTCACATCAGCAATACCACTATGCCCATACCTAGAATAAGATGACATGAAATGCCAGTAGTACGGCAGTTGCATACTCTTACTTGGCATTGGTTAGTTTGGATAAACAAGACTTGATGAGATCTATTCTAAACACATTTAACTGTTTGTGAGCTATCAGATATGGTCATGATGTCCAGTAGCTTTCTATGTGTTGTAATCAATAACACTCTTCAACATAGAGGAGATCAGTGTAGGACTCATAAACCCATTAACAGTCAAGTGTGACCTCTGACCACCTAGCCTCATTTATTCTTCCAATGTGGCTTTACAATGATCTGTTGGTGCACAATAGTTTTATTGGTATCAAGTGTAAAGGTACACTGCCATTCAAAAATTTGGGGTCAGTAAAATTGATTTTTACAGAAGAAATTAATACTTTTCGTGCGGACAGAGTGGATTAAATTCACAGTAAAGACTTTTAAATTGGTATGAACAATTTCAAAAGCTGTTCTTTTGAACTTTCAAAAAAGTGTACTGGTTGGTGTTCACAAAAATATTAAGCAGCACAAATGTTTTCAATAGATAATGAGAAGAAATATTACTTGAGCACCAAATCAGCATATTAGAATGATTTCTAAAGGATCATGTGACACTGAAGACTGGAGTAATGGCTGCTTTGCCATCACAGAAATAAAATACATATACAATAATACAATACAATACAATGCAAAATATATTAAAATAGAAAACAGTTATTTTAAATTGTCATAATATCACTGTTTTTATTATATTTTAATCAAATAAATGCAGCCTTGTTGAACATAAAAAAAATTCTTCTTTAAAAAAGAATTACAAATCTTACCAACCCAAACTTTTGAACAATAGTGTCTCCAGACCAGATCCAACACCATTACTTCTTGTTGTTTTTCAGATGGCGGATGAGGAACTGGTGAAGAAGATGGTAAGGGCGGTGCTGCAGTCCAGCAAGAGTGGCGTGTCACTGTCTAACCTGCAGGTAGAGTATAAAGACCTGACAGGTGAGCTCATACCTTATAAACAGTTGGGGTATGCCACACTGGATGCCCTCCTGCACAGCATGCCTTCAGTCGTGAAACTGGATAAAGGGCAGTCTGGGGAGGTAAGTCTCTCTCTCTTACGTTTTGAAATTCAGTAATTTAGCAGGTACAGTGGGGCAAAAAAGTATTTAGTCAGCCACCAATTGACTAAAACTTTAAATGGTTAAAAACCCATAGGTGATGTGCCACGCTACCACAGGAAACGAGATGACCCACATTACTAAGCTTGCGGCCCGCCAGTGCACAGCGAAGAGGACCGGCCGACCTCAAGTGGTAAACTGTCAAATGAGAGTCAAACCTGCAGCTCCTCTTGTACTGAACGGTGAGACTCTTCATTAGTTTGGGTAAATATGACTGTGAGTGTAACTCATGACATTGACATTGAAGACATTGTATAGAGGTTGTATAGTAAAAGTTTTACTTTAAAGTACATTTGAAATCATCATTGATAATCTTTTGCCATGCTTAAAAGAAGTACACTTACAGTATTTTCATGTGTTGATTGAAATACTGTAGCGTTATTTAATATTACATTTAAAGTTCATATATTTCAAATTTTACTAAATTGCAACCTAATCCTTATAAAATGTGTAATTACAAATACATTTACTGTAAATATGGCATACAAGCTTCAATAGAAATGACATTAAGGTATGTTTTTTTTTTCAGTTTACAGATTTGTTAAATGCGACTGTGAATGCAACACTTCTTGAAATGTGTTATCCAGAAGACATTTTAAAGAGGATGTATGCTAGTGTCCTGTGCATCCCGTGTCTTTTTTGGTTGTGCATATGGCCTCTGAGGATGTGAGCACAGTTCTGAATGTACTAATAATAAAGCTCTGCATTAGATCATTCAGATTACAGGTTGCAGCTGTTCTGGGAACTGCAAACTCACTGTCAGCTTTAGCATTTTCAGGGCTCATGCTGTCACTTGATCAGTGACTCAGTACTTGATACAGCAGAAAGCGGGAATCTGTATTGACCTAGACGGGGAGAGAGAGGGAGGTCTGGAGACTGCAGTGCTGTGGAGATGTACAGCAGAGCATGTGTGGCTGTTCAGGGGAGGATTGTCTGAAAAGTTTCTTTTTTTCCCCCTCATCTGCTATTTAATGCCTCAACTGCCGCTGCTGCGTTTTTGTCTTCTTAGCTCACCATCCTCTGTCTTGCACAAACTATCGGTCTATGGAACGCTTATCTCAGGAGGGCTGTAGACAGTGATAAAGGTGTTAAATTGCTGCCACTTTTCCACGCTAGGCTGATTGGACGGATTGCGCTGTTAGGAAGCAGCTGGCTGAGTATACTGCCGGGTTGAAAGGTATGATGTCATTAGGTTTTAGTCAGGTTAGTGATATGATGTCATACTGAATGTGCATGAGAGAAGATGGGTTTTAAGTCAAAGTCTTGTTGACACAGTGTGTAATTGTTATTTATTGTAATATTATTCATGTTAGCTAATAGTTGTTCATTGTAATGGTTATTTACTTAAAGGGGTCATATGATGCTGCTAAAAAGAACATTATTTTGTGTATTTGGTGTAATGAAATGTGTTTATGCGGTTTAAGGTTCAAAAACACATTATTTTCCACATACTGTACATTATTTTTTCTCCTCTATGCCCCGCCTTTCTGAAACGCGTCGATTTTTACAAAGCTCATCGGTCTGAAAAGCGAGGTGTGCTCTGATTGGCCACCTATCCAGTGTGTTGTGATTGGCCGAATACCTCACGTGTGTGGCGCAAATGTTACGCCCCTACCATACTGTGATGCCATGTCCCGGAGCGATGAGACAAAACCAATAAAACCCATTAGAAACGAGGCATTTATAGCATCCAGTGGGGAAATAATTACTGATTATAATGACTTGTACTGTCTTTTTACGCGTTGCATCGTGCCGCGTAAACATAAATCTTTGTCTCCTTTAAAGGGGTCATATGATGCGATTTCAAGTTTTCCTTTCTCTTTGGAGTGTTACAAGCTGTTCGTGAATAGATAAGATCCCTAAAGTTGCAAAGACTAAAGTCTCAAACCCAAAGAGATTTTCTCATCCACACCCTCCTAAAACGCCTCTTTTAAACATGCCCCCACATGTCTACGTCACTGTGTGGGAAGATTTGCATAACACCGGCCAAATGTATACACAAAGAAAGAAGGCATAACTTTGATTCTCGCTGTAGTATTGTTACCGCCGCCGTCATATCGTGGAAACTACTTTGTTTGGTCTTCCAAAAGAGGACACAACTAGAAATCAGTGATTAAGTTGTATTTACAACACTGTTCCAGAACATTCTTCAGATGTGTGCAGCGCATTTTACGGAGGACGAGGACTGTTTCCTCGGAGAGTAGCCTACAATGCCGGTGTTCTGGTGAATTCAGTTCCCCTGTTTCCCCTTCGGCACGCATGCTGACCCTATACAGTCGACAAAATGATGCTGACAAATAATGCTGACTCACAGCCTGTAAGTACGTTTTCATATTTAAAGAATTTGCCACTGATGATTCAAACACGAGTTTTGAGCAGTGTAGAGTAGCGCTTGTTGTTTGTCATTTCTCCGATCACAAATGCAGACATGGTTTTATGTTTATGCAGCGCAATGCAACGCAACGTGTAAAAAGACAGTATAAGTCATTATAATCAGTAATTATGTCCCCACTGGATGCTACAAATGCCTCGTTTATAATGGGTTTTATTGGTTTTGTCTCATCGCACCGGGACACGGCATCACAGTATGGTAAGGGGTGTAACATTTCCATCACACGCTTGAGATATTCGGTTAATCACAACGCACTGGATAGCTGGCCAATCAGAGCACACCTCGCTTTTCAGACCGATGAGCTTTGTAAAAATCGACGCGTTTCAGAAAGACGGGGCATAGAGGAGAAACAATAATGTACAGTATGTGGAAAATAATGCGTATTTTGAACCTTAAACCACATAAACACATTTCATTACACCAAATACACAAAATAATGTTCTTTTTTAGCAACATCATATGACCCCTTTAAGACAAGTTCGCAGCTGCTGTTGCATTTCATATGCTTTGTTATCTGGATGTGTAAAAAATTATATTTTTGCTGCATGTTCTAATTTCTAGTGATCATGCTGAGTTCCAGAAGCTTCGTGGTTCTCTTGTTGGATAATGTGCAGAGTAATACCTTATAGATTGTCTGTAAAGTAAGCTGACTTGTGTGCGATGATGATATATGTTTGATCTAGCTTACAGTGTTTTGCTTCATCTGTTTGATTAAAGGATTACACGCAACGAACTGGCATTTTTATAGTTTCTGTGATGATTTGTTAAAGAGATAGCCCACCCCAAAAACTTGTTTACTTTCCCTCATGTTGTTCACAACATGTATGATTGTCTTTCTTCCATGGAATACAAAGGAGAAATTGAGCACAAAATGAGCAAAAGCAGTATATTACCCATAAAAGCAGTCCATATTACTCGTGCTCAATATTCCAAGTCTTCTGATGCTCTATGACAGTTTTGTGTGAAGAACAGACAGATATCTAAGCCACATTTCCCTAAAAATATTGGCATTCATTTAACATAGCTCTCTTTGATGTTTTCATGAGAGAAGCAGTGATATCTGATTTGTGAACAAATTGTTCTTTTGAGTTGGATTTTTGTTTTTCAGTTAGTCCGTTGATCTGGTTGAAAAAAACAGCACGAGTCAGACTGACATTGTCTCGGGTTCCTCTCACTGACTCATTGATCAGTGATCCAATCACAGCAGTTAACAACACATGGAATGTCGTGCATGAGTCGTATGGACCAATTCTATGATACTTTTATGATGGGTTTGCATCCTTTATTGTCTTGAAGACACAGTGTAATTCTGCAATAATAGTGTCTATGTGAGGAAGTGTGCTTTAATGTTAATAGAAATTGTTGTTCAAGGAAATTCCTGTCTTTACAAAACACTGTAAATGGGTCACAGCACAGGACACTCAAACGCTTCAAATTCTGTCTCTTTCTCTGTGCTATTTTCAGTCTAATATACATGTATTTATTAGATTAAATATTTTACTTTTTGATTTAGATATTGTCTCATCTCTTTCATAGCAAGGCCAAGGACATCTTTGAGACAGCCCGACCATCGTGGACGTCTGTGGCGAGGTGGAGGTCGTGGAGGGGGACATGGAGACCCCGTTTCTCGCACAGGAAGCATGAGGGACTCCCAGCCTGATGGGAAAGGCGGCAGACCCCACATCACACCCCCAAACACACCCACAAGAAGACCCTCCCTTCCCTCAGAAAGGTGAAAGACTCAAAAGCACAAAGCCTGTCAAATGGAGTCTCAAACAATGATAAATTACAATAAAAATAGGTAAAACTTTGCATTATAGCCACATTAAGAAAGCTACAAATAAATAATTTAAAGTACTTTGAAAGACAAGGGTAAATCATATATTGAAAGATAAAAAGAAGATACATTCATGTACAGTCTTCTTACGACTGATCTTTTAAAGTAAGCACACCCATTGTGTGAGCAGCATTTTGCCGAGCAAGCAGCTGAGAATACAAATCAAGTCTTAATGTGTGAACAGAAACAAGCTCTTTATTCTTCACAGACTCATAGTTTTCCAGTTTTGCAACTGCATGTCTCTAGCTGTTGATACTGTCAGAGTTGATTGGCAATAACAGAAAGCATTTCAGCTGAGGGTTGTCTGAACCCAGTGCTTATTCAGCAGTCGAATGGAGGGTGCTGTCTGTGTGTGTGTGTGAAATCACTCCAGACAAAAACTATTGAGAGCAAACAACTGACCTCACTCTTTAGAACTGTGTTCTTTATCACTTACTGTGGCACTCACACAATGGCTGTGAGGGTGCAGAGGGTGGCAGAGTTAAGCGGGTGTACTGGGTTTTGTTAATCCTCCCTCCATTCTCTCACAGATTAGCCATTCTAAACCAGTCCACAATGAATCAGCACTTTCCCTTCGCTACAGGTTGAGGGGGAGTTTGGGTCATTTGACACCTAGAATCATATGCAAAAATACCTCTATACCCCTGCTTTATCATTTTGCAGCACTTTGCCAAAATGTCTGCTTTTGTCCTTACAATCACCATTGTATTATTTGCTCTATATCCCTCCTGGTTGCTTAGTTTATGAAAACTGTACTAGGCTATTTTGCAGCAGAAATAGGCTGAACAGTTAATTACACAGATTAGGAGGATAACCCAGCAATAATGAAGTATTTAGTAAATTTGTAAAAAAAAAAAAAAAAAAATTGGCTGAATTTTTTTTTTTTTTTTTTTTAGTGGCTAGATACAAAAAAATGTGGACTGAGGTCCCTTCTTCTGGACCAAAATGAGAACTGGTTGCTTTTGGTCCACCTAAAGAGATCTAAATCTGGTTCATTGTAAAGAGTGTTGACTGGCTGTTTTATAATACTGGATACACTCCATCAACAAATGACATTTTTGCGTTAAATTAAATTAAAATCAATTAAAATCTTGCAGTATATTATCTAAGAAATGACAGATTTTAAGGTCTCCTTAATATAATCTCATGTTTTTTTTTTCTAGATCAGAGAAAAGAATGACCCTTCCCTCCAGATTCCAAAAAGAAGTCCATGCCCACCTCTCCCAAAACCAACAGCAGAGCAATGGTGAGCAAATTTTGGGTGGATAAGTGTTAAATATGCAGACTGTCTAATCATTTCTCTCCCCAAGAAACTCCTTTAAAGGTATTAGTTATCATGGACTCTGTTACTTAACTTCCTGTCTCAGAAAACATTCCAGGCATGGGATGTTCATTTAGGATGAAAAGAGAACAGTCATCTTCTGTCTAAAGCAGGCAAAAAGCAGCGGGATCGCTCAGGACTGCATGCCTTCAATTCTAATGTTGCTATGGGCTATATCTTAAAGTGATAGTTCACCCAGAATAGGGGAAAAAATGTCATCAATAGAAAGTCATATTCGCTTCGAAAGATCTGAGGGTGATAAAATAATGACAAAATTGTCATAAGACTTGATAGAGTCTGTGATTCATTGCAAATTTATTCAGCATCTGTTTATGATTTTATGGTTTTAATTTATAGTTTGTCATTGCAGTATTGCTAATAAGCTGCAGCATTTATGTTGTTGATATTTCTAGCCCCTTCTAACCTGAATGAAAACACAACTCCAGCAAAACCCAAGCTGCCTCATTCTGCACCTTACAGTCCCAAGCTGGTGCAGTCCCGTCTTAAAGAGGTTCTTAACAAGCACAGCAATGGCCTCTGGGTATCCAAGCTGCCTCAGCTGTATCGAGAGCATTATAAACAAGATCTACCCAATGAAGCCCTGAAAGACCTGGAACACTGGACGCACATTTGTACAGTAAGTTTATAGATACCTGTCATCTGATGTCATTAGAACACAGTAATTAGCATTATGTGAAATTGTGTCATTGCGGGGATCAAGATATGAGAATCAATTTATGAAAACAATTTGTAATTTTTCATAACTTACAATGTCCTCCCTAGTTCAAAAAGACAATTTATTGACAATATAAGACCATCTTGAAGTCTGAAATCCAAACCCATTAACATAACACATATTTACCTTGTTCTTTTGATGTTCCTGGCTGTGTGTAGCACCTACTGCTCTGTATTATTGCCAGTTTAATTCTAAGGGTTGGAGAGAGAATTGGAGACAATTCATGTGATTCTCACCAAACTTGGTCAACATTATGCCAAGACACTGAAGATGTTAAACTGATTTGAATATCTCGAACATCTCGGTGTTGTATTTTTGGGGGTTTGATCACATGCATGTGGCTATTGTAGTTCACAGTCACTGTGCCACCAGACTGCAGCCAGAAGTCTGCCCAAGTATAGGTTTCTGCAGTACCCTAGGGGGCATTGTTCAATCAATTAAGGGTGTTTCCCAGGCTGTGGGTGTTTTTCAACTACTGTACCTGATTAGCTCTAACCATTTGGGGTTAGGTTTAGGGGTATCCACTCCGGTAAAGTGGTTGATAAATGCATACTGATTGGGAAATGTCCCTTTTGTTCTGTTGAGACCTCAAACTCAAGTGTGCTTAAATAATTATAATAAATTAGCTCTGTGTATTTGTCTGCAGAATAAAAATGCTGTCTTGTTGCTTGGTTTACAGGTTGAAAAACCATGCAGTAGCAAACCTCAAGAGATGCTGCTGTACCCTGCTAAAGAAACTAGCCAGATTACCCCACATAGTGCTGCTACACCCCCCACCCATGACAAATCCCCATTTCATCACAAAAAACCTCAGACTCAAAGATCATTTGCTACTTCCAAATCAAGCACTCCGGCGTCCCCTAAGGATCTACCACCTGACGTCAAGCAGAAGCTTGGAGAGCTGCTCTTGAAATACAGCAGTGGCCTGTGGGCCCACGCTCTGCCTAAACTGTATCAGGACACATATAAATGTAAACTACCGGAATTTGTGCTGGACCACCTCACTTTGCTTTCAGACATTTGCACGATTGACTACCCCATGCCGGACAACCCCAAAAGAGCAATTCTGTATGCAAAAGTAGTAGAGGATGAGAACCGTAACCAGTCAGGATTGGCTGGCTCAGAGACGAAAGAAACAGTAGAGCGCCGTTTGAGCAGCCAGATGGTTCCTCCTCTTGTCATTCCTAGAGAGGAATACCCTTCTGTCCTGGTGGTGGAAGCAAGTGATGCAAACAGCGTCATTCTGAGGTGCGATTTATAATCAGTATCCTATGGATCATGAGGGGTGTGGCCCTTATCATGCCTTTACTTAGAATCTGTTAACTTTATATCGAATCAGTAAACAGAGTGCAACAGTCTGGTGCAAAAATACTTTTACAAATCAAAAGGGTTGTAATGTTTCGATTCATCACAGGGCAGGTTGGATTGGATCAGAGAATATAATTCTTTGTTTGAAGAATTTTTGGAAATGCCGGTGGAGAAAAAATATGTCAGGCTACTAAGTTGATGGCCACTCTTGTACTCTTGATGAAGGGTGTGTGTCTGTTTATATGCAGGTACATAGGTGAAGGTTACTCCAAGGTGCAGGAAAAGTTAGAAGATGAAATGAGAGAGTTCTATGGGCAAGATATCAACAAGGTGGCTCTGAACTCACCATTACCAGGTCAGCTGACTGCTGTACGTGCTGAGGAAGAGGAGGAGATCCTCCGGGCACAAGTGTGTGAGGTCATGGCTGACAAGGTCAAGGTGCGTTATGGGGTCATTAAAGAACACATCTGAACATAATAGAGTAGTGTAGTGGTTCTCAAGCTTTTTGACTTTAAGGCCCCCTATTATCCTAGACAATATTCAAAGGCCCCCCCATGTTGAGTAAGATATTTCTGGTACTTCTTGTTTTCAGAAGCTAGGAGCAATATATTAAAATAATTAACTAAAACAATTATATTAAGTTATATTAAAATTAAAATAAGTAAATTATGCAATTTCTGTCATTTGAATGTGCTTTAATGGTCAATAATGAATTTATATTACTTCCGGAAATAGCTTTAACACACAAATCACAAATTTACCAGCAATTGCTTCTCAGTAGAAAAAACAAAAAAAATTAGCTTTTTAAAGGGGTCATATGATGCCATTTCAAGTTTTCCTTTCTCTTTGGAGTGTTACAAGCTGTTCGTGCATAGATAAGATCCCTGAAGTTGCAAAGACTAAAGTCTCAAATCCAAAGAGATATTCTTTATAAAAGTTAAAGGGATAGTTCACCCAAAAATGAAAATTAGCCCATTATTTACTCACCCTCAAGCCATCCTAGGCGTATATAACTTCCTTCTTTCAGATGAATGAGTTAAAATTTAAAAAATTGACTTTGATCTTCCAATCTGTTTAATGGCAGTCAGCTGGTGTTGCAGTTCATCAGTCCATAATGCATCCACCCATAATAAAAAGTGCCTCACATGGCTGCGGGGGGGGGGGGGGGGGGAAAAAGGGCGCCCGGGCGAAAAGGGGT
>NW_015505558.1:82780-105088 GCF_001515645.1 Sinocyclocheilus grahami
ATGTGCTTTTGTAAGAAAAATACCCATATTCAAAACGTAATAATCACTTTAATCCAGCCTGCGCCAACAGTTGTACACGGAAGCAGCTCCGGGAGGATGACTAAGATGTCAGCGTTGCGCATGCGCCAGTGAGTCTTGTGAAAACCAACGTTTACAGGAGCAAACTCTGTCTCCTCTTGGCTTATATAGAAATCCTCTGACATTCTTCTTTACAAATCCTTGTTTTGTACTTCTAATTCGTGACTGTTGTTTTGTTTCGATCTCTCCCCTGCGCTTCCGCGTGCGTCTCTTCTGAGCAGCGCATGCGCAACGCCGACGTCCTACGTCACCCGCCCGGAGCTGCTTCCGTGTACAACAGTGAGCGCAAGCTGGATTAAATTGTTTATTACGTTTAAATATGGTTATTTTTCTTATAAAAACGCATTGGTTCGCTACAGGATGGCTTTGTCCACCCCCCGCAGCCGTATGAGGCACTTTTTATTATGGATGGATGCACTTTATTTCACTTCTTTTGGACTGATGCACTGCAACATCTGCTGACTGCCATTAAACAGCTTGGAAGATCGAAGACAAGAGAACCACTGGTCTAGTGCAGTTCACAATGGATCATTATGGTTTTCTGTTGTAGAACGGAGGCTGTTTTGATACGTGATATGTGTGTGCAATATCTTTGTTCATAAAGATAATGCTCTGTTTTTGTAAAAATTATTACTGCACTTGTGTGTTGATGTTTAAACAGGTGTACTATGTGGATCATGGCTTTTCCGAAGTCATCAGCAAGAGCAAATTATTTGAGTTACATGAAAAGTTTTATAGATTGCCTTTCCAAGCCACCAGATGCAAACTAGCAGGTGAGTTTTGCATTCAGTTATGAATTAATTTAGACAAAATAGTTTCATGTCAAATATTGTCTTAATATTAATTTGCTTCAGGCCTAGAGTCATTCAGTCAGGAGCAGGCAGTACTGAAGAGGTTTGAGTCCATGGCCACTGGCAAGATCCTATTGGCTGAGATTTTAGAGCGTAAGGAAGTGCCTCTGATGGTCCTGTATGACACATCACAAGATGACGATATCAACATCAATGCTGCCTGTATGAAAGCTCTGCAAGACAAATCCTTAGAGAGTCCCTTAAAGGTAACCAAAAATTTAAGTGTTTGATAATACAATGAAACCCTCATACCCAAAAAATACTGTGATGGTACCTTGGGGCATATGCCAATGTGCCTTAAGAATACCATGATATTGCCAAAATAGCATGTCCAAAAACTGTTGCATAATCAATACTCAAAAGTTTGGGGTCCGTAAGTTGTTCGAATCTTTTTAAAAGTCTCGTATGCTCACCTAGCCTGCATTTATTTGATCAAAATTACAGTAAAAGCTGTAATATTCTGAAATATTACCACTATTTAAAAGAACTGTTTTGTATTTTAATACGTTTTAAAATGTCATTTATTCCTGTGATGTGTTAATCGGTGATTAAGTGAATGACATATATATTTGTATTCTGTCTTAGGTGAACAGTGCCTATATGAATGTGAACGTGACCAGCGTTTGCTCAGATGGAACAATCTACTGTCAGGTGCCTTCCAGAGGCCTGACTAAACTCAACGGAATTCTGGAGAAGACTGAAAACTATTTACATTCCCAGGTACTACCCTTGTAACAGGAATAATCTCTGTATGTGCAGCTTCAAATATGTTGCTAGGGGCTTCTTTAGAGGAGGTGAAGAGGCTCAAATAGACAGATTGGGATTATGGGTTTAATCAGGTTGGCAGGCGTCAAGTACATAATCCCCAGTAAATAGTTACCTGCTGGCACAGATTGTGTACTAGAGTGTCTAATTTAGCCATCAATGTATCTATCAAAGTGTTTTAAATAGTAATTGTTTATTGTAGTACATTGCATATCAGCACCCTGTAGAGAAGTGTGTTGTCCATTTCATGATGTGTTCCCTCCCGTTGTCTGGCAGACAGGATATGCTCACATATCTTTCCCTTATGAAAGGTCACATCAGAGTTGCTGGTTTCACGGCCTTTCTGTGGCAAAAACTGTTTGGCTCGATATAAAGGCAAATGGTCCCGGGTGGAGGTGAGTCTGCTCTGTTAGTAGAATGGTTAAGAAAAGAAAAGAGTTAATAACGACTATTGTAAATTTGTAAGTTGAATGGCCTCAAATGAGCATTTCATCTATTTGTTCCTTTGTTTCTTTATTTGTATTTTATGGAATTGTTCCCTCATGCCCCAGGAAATACCAGAATTATGTGATAACAATTAGGAGACTCTGAGCTGTTCATGTCCTCAGACTCAGACCATTTTCATTTTTATGGTGTCACTCATAATGCTAAAATGGTTCTGTGTGTGACTTTGTTGGCAAAATTCTTCATTACTGCAGATATTCTTCTCTTACATTCTATCAATCAAAAGTTTGGGGTCAGTAAGATTTTTTTCATTTATTCTTTTATTTAGCAAGGATGTTCTTTTAAACTTTCCATTCATCATAGAATCCTAAAAAAGATGACGTAAAATGATTTAAAAGGATCATGTGACACTGAAGGCTGGCGTTATTGTTGCTGAAATTTCAGCTCTGCCATCACAGGAACAAGTTACATTTTTATATTAACATAGAAAACAAATATTTTAAACTGTAATAATATTTCACAATATTACTGTTTTTTTTTACTGTATTTTTGATCAAATAAATGCAACCTTGCTGATCATAAGAGACTTCTTTCAAAACATTTAAGAGATAGTTCACTCAAAAATAAAAATTCTGTCATTAATGACTCACCTTCATGTCGTTCCAAACCCGTAAGACCTTCGTTCATCTTCTGAACACAAATTAAGATATTTTTGATGAAATCCTAGAGCTTTCTGACCCTGCATAGACAGCAATGCAACTACCACGTTCCAGGCCCAGACGGGTAGTAAGGACATTGTTAAAATAGTCCATGTGACATCAGTGGTTCAACCTTAATTTTATAAAGCTACGTGAATACTTTTTGTGCTAAAAAAACAGAAATAACGACGTCATTCAGCATTTTCTTCTCTTCTGTATCATTCTTCGATGCACTTTCACGAGAGTACCATGATGCACACGTGTGCTGCTGACGCAGGAGCCGACATTCTGGTGTAGAACCCGGATGTGCAAGCAGAAGAAGATGCACGCTGTACATAAAACAGTCTTCGTAAACATGTCTGAAGATTGAGAGGATGACTTGCAATTTTTTGCCCAGCCTTTTTTGAACTAGATTAAACAGACGATGAACTGAGAGATGGACATTCTACGCCAGAACGCCGGCTCCTGCATCAGTAGCACCACACACATGCATTGTGGTACTCTCATGAATGCACGCCGAAGACTGACACGGAAATGAAGAAATTGTTGAATGAAGCCGTTATTTTTGTTTTCTTTGCGCACAAAAAGTATTCTCGTAGCTTCATAAAATTAAGGTTGAACCACTGATGTCACATGGACTATTTTAATGATGTCCTTCTACCTTTCTGGGCCTGGGAACGTTTCAGTTGCTGTGCTGTCTATGCAGAGTCAGAAAGCTCTCAGATTTCATCAAAAATATCTTAATGTGTGTTATGAAGATCAACAAAGGTCTCATGGGTTTGGAATGGCATGAGGGTGAGTAATTAATGACAGAATTTTCCTTTTTTGGTGAACTAGCCCTTTGTACATAAAATATACTGTAAAACAATAAATTTAGAGATTGCTACCAAACTATTAATCTTTGAGCTACTGAATCCACTATCATTTTGTTCCTTTCTACACAATGGCAAAATGTTCACGCATTTCCTACCTGTAATTATGACATTTGCAAAGACATGAATAGTTTTTTATAAGTCGGCGATCTCCTAATTTTAGTAATTCCAACATGTTGTGAGCACAGAATAAAATCTAATTCACTAGAATATTATCTGGTTCCTTTATTGAAATTGATATTTATTGTTGAAATAATCTGAGCTGATCTCTTTAAACATTTCACATTTAGCTATCATTCCTGAATCCTGTGGCATCAGGACTATAACCGTGTCCACTGTGTTTTTGCCATAGATAACAAACTTGCATGGCAGCCGGGTGCTGGACATCTTGTTTGTGGATGTAGGCGTTCAGGCATCGGTCGAAGTCACTGAGTTGAGAGAGATTCCACCTCCTTTGCTGTGTGACCTCATATCTACCCCAGCTCAGGTCAGACAACTGCTAATGACGACACAAAGAGGTTAATGAGTATAGTGGTTTGTAACAGCAGTTTGGGTTCATTTTTAGTTTTTGAATGAAGGGCATGAAAAACCTGCAAGACTTGCTTTTGTTTGTAAACAGTAATGACTTTATGTTTGGCAGAATTGTCCAGGCTGCTTTTTTCCATATTATCCAAGGCTGTCCATGGTCCCCATTCACTTTCATTGTATAAAAAGCAGCTTAAACATTTTGCTATAAATGTGACAAGAAAACAAAGAATCAAACTGTTTTGGAATAACATGAGGGTGACTCCGTCATTTTTGAATGAGCTGATTTAATTCTTAGATCCATAATATGTAAGCTTGTCTGTCTGCCTATTTGTCACTCTGCAGGCACTGAAGTGTTATCTGGCAGATCTGCCTGTAAGCGTAGGCTCATGGACTCCAGATGCTGTCCAGTGGCTGAGAGACACGGTTCTCCACTGCAGTGACTGCAGCTTGAAGGCCAGTTACATCATAATGCTGCTCTGTTTTCACATTTGCATTTTATTTGATTTTGTTTGCACATACGATACAAGCATAAAACTGGGGCTAATTTCAGAAAGAAAAAAATGAGGAAAAGGCATAAAGATGCTTGTACAAAGTACTCAACAACAGCAGAAAAGAAGCACTAAAAACAGTTGCATTTGTTTTTCTAGATAGCTAAAGTGGATGAGCCCAAACGCCTTGCTCATGTTTATCTCTTCACCAGCAAGAACTTCCACGACACAAGCTGCAGTTTAAACCAACAGCTGGCCGACTCTAATCTGTGGAACCAGCAGAAGGATGTTTTCTTAAGCAGCCGGGGGCCTTCAAAATCTCTCAACGCCCCGACAAACCCTGCCACCATCCAGACCTCCAACCTCAGCACTGACGGGCAGGATAAAGCCCCACACACACCCAAGAGGATGTCATCTCTGCTGGGGAGCCAGAGCGCACCTCCAGGCTCTCCGCCTGAACAGCTGGCTCTTCCGCCACTGCTGGAGTTGCCCGAGATTGGGCAGAATATGGACGTTTTTGTTACAGTCGTATGCCATCCTGGGCACTTTGTGCTACAGCCATGGCAGGATATGTACAAACTGGTGGACTTGATGGGGGAGATGATTCTGCATTATAATAAGATGGAGGAGAAACCACTTAAAGTGGAGAAGAACCAGGTCTGTGCTGCCAAGCTGGAAAACAAGTAAGCGTGCATTTGTATTATGTGTCTAGGTCAGGGAGGTCCAATTCTGCTTCTGAAGAGCCACTTTCCTGCAGTTTAGCTCCAAAATGAATGTCTGGAAGTTTAATGATCCCGAAGACCTGAATTAGCTGGTTCAAATGTTATTAATTGGGGCTAAAGCTAAACTCTGCTGGAAGGTGGCCCTCCAGGAGCACCAGCATAAAGTCTGGTGTATAACTTGGGCAATAGAACAACTGTTTTGTTACTAAGAGGCTTGGGGCTGAAGTGTTTTGTGAGGTCATGTGACCACTCATCATCTGTTTCATTTTAAAGCTGGTACCGTGTACTGGTGAAAGGAGTCCTGACCAATGGTCTGGTGTCAGTGTTTCAGCTGGACTATGGCAAACATGAGCTGGTGAGCTGCACCCAGCTCCGGCCCCTCACCCAGGAGTTCTGCCAGCTCCCCTTCCAGGCCATCACTGCTCAGCTGGCTGGTACACTTCATTTCCTGTTAGAAAGGCTGTTTTAGACATCTAGTTCATCAGCTCTCAAATCCCATCCACTGTCCATTCAGAAGAGACTTTTTCCATGATCCCATGCAGTTCCTGTGAATGTTCCTTCAAAAATATCCAATAAACTCTAATGCAATATTATACATACAGTATAGTAACATAAAAGCATGGCTATTTTATTGGCTTGTATTTAAAAAAAATTCAGTATCATTAAAATTAATGCGTTACATTGAAAAGTATTTTATATTATTTAATAAAATAATAAATATTGAAAAGCATTTTCAGTTTCGGTTTTTTGGCCAGGTGCATCCAGAATTTTCAGTTCCGGCCAAGAATTTTAATTTCGGTGCATCCCTACTACAGATTAAAGGTTTATTTTTACAAAGGTGACTTGGATGCAGATCTGCGTAAGCAAACGTGAATCATAGGGTTTAAAGGTTAAACTTTTAGACTAAAGTATTGCAATTTCTAGCCACGTATATGTTAAACAAACAGGCTAGCAGCACCTTTTCAAGAGTTTGACGTATGTGTTTGGTGAGAAAGTGGGTGGGTAATGCACTCCGGAGGCTATTGCCTTTGCTTTAACACAAAATAGCTGTGAAAATCCATCATCAGTGAAATCAAGCTTTCATCTTCTGTGGGACCTGAAGTTAATCATGGTCACTAAAGCTGTACCAGACCCTGATGCTTTCAATCATATTCCATAATGTTTTTGAATACATTATGTAAGTTCAGTTGCTCAGCTGGCTGGTACACTTCATTTCCTGTTAGAAAGGCTGTTTTAGACATCTAGTTCATCAGCTCTCAAATCCCATCCACTGTCCATTCAGAAGAGACTTTTTCCATGATCCCATGCAGTTCCTGTGAATGTTCCTTCAACAATATCCAATAAACTCTAATGCAATATTATACATACAGTATAGTAAGCATACAGTACCAGTAAAAATGAACTTATTATTCAGCAAGGACACATTAAATTGACCAGCAGTGTCAGTAAACACCTTTATGTTACAAAAGATTTCCCATGCTGTTCTTTTGAACTTTCCATTAATCAAATAATCCTGAAAAAATTTACTGTTTTCAATATTGATATTAATAAAAAAAAAATCTTGAACATCAGATCAGAATATAAAAATTATTTCTGAAAGATTGTGTGAAGACTGGAGTAATGTCTGCTGAAAATTTAGTTGTGCCATCACAGGAATACATTCAATTTTAAAATACATTTAAATAGAAGAGTTATTTTAAATGTAAATAATATAACATTTCATATTACTGTTTTAACTGTATTTTTTTATTAAAAATGCAACCTCTTTCAAAAATATGAAAGGATCTTACTGACCCCAAACCCTTTAAACAGTATCAAACAAATACACAGAATAACATAATATCATAAAAAAACAGCAAAATACAATAATAAATAAATAAAAATGTTGGTTTATATAAACGAAGACGTTTAAAAAGTGTAATCAAGTTAGTTGTTTTTGATCCGAACAAGTGAAATAAATGATACCTGTTGGGATAAAATTCAACTAAAGGAGAACAGCTCTAAAAGGTGAAAGGAAATTGCTTTTGTGGAAAGCTGAGTTCCACATTCAGATCACTTACCATATTACTTTACAGACTGTGTGCTGTTTTGACTATCACTCCTGCTTCCAAAGGTCAAAGTCCCTGACTCATATGGGCCACATGATACTGGCTGTATCTCAGAAAGAACTGATCTCAAAACAACTCCTTCTTTTCATTTTGCCACTTTGAGAAGTTCAGGTGTGATTTTTTTTGTAGATCTGAAGGTGTTTCTGATCTTTCCAGGTCTGAAACCTAGGCAGTGGTCTGAGGAGGCATCCATTGTGTTCAGGAACCATGTCGAGAAGAAGCCCCTGGTAGCCCAGCTGGAATCGGTGCAGGAGGCATCACAGCCCTGGGACCGTAAGGTGGTTATCTACTTGGTGGACACTTCACAAGAGGAACGGGACATTTGGCTTCATGACATTATGGCTGAATTCACTGATGAGATGTCCAACACAGCATAGACACCCTAGTTAAATATTTTTGAAAGGTTCTCAGAAGGTTGCTCATTAGTATGCTACAGATTAGGGATGCACCGAAATTTTGGCCGCCGAAAAATTTTGGTTTTTGGCCCGAAAGAGAAAAACGTCTGAAGATACATAGCACTGCCAAGCAGTGTTCAGCACACAGGTTTCACTCTCCCTCTAGCTATATAACGCTTTATTTAGTGACAAATCACATCATGCAAAGTAACAATAACTTCAGGAAATCAATAAAAAGGTTATAATTATAATACAAAAAATATATATACAGAGGGGTATTGAAAACAAATCCATATCTCTATGGTGTCATAGGCCTGTGTACTGGGCAATGCTGGTAAAATGACGCTAACCTCTCATGATGCTATGCTCTGCTCACATGCTCTGATAATGATAGCTTTGTAGGACTATACATCATTTGGATAATTACTTTTTCTTTTTTTAATTTGATTCTGTTGCATAGAACTGAATAAAAATAATATATTGATATTTAATATTAATATATTTTCTGTCCAGTTTCATTGCTTTAATTTCAATAAAAGCATGGCTATTTTATTGGCTTGTATTTTTAAAAAATTCAGTATCATTAAAATTAATGCGTTACATTGAAAAGTATTTTATATTATTTAATAAAATAATAATTATTGAAAAGCATTTTCAGTTTCGGTTTTCGGCCAGGTGCATCCAGAATTTTCAGTTCCGGCCAAGAATTTAAATCTCGGTGCATCCCTACTACAGATTAAAGGTTTATTTTTACAAAGGTGACTTGGATGCAGATCTGCGTAAGCAAACGTGAATCATAGGGTTTAAAGGTTAAACTTTTAGACTAAAGTATTGCAATTTCTAGCCACGTATATGTTAAACAAACAGGCTAGCAGCACCTTTTCAAGAGTTTGACGTATGTGTTTGGTGAGAAAGTGGGTGGGTAATGCACTCCGGAGGCTATTGCCTTTGCTTTAACACAAAATAGCTGTGAAAATCCATCATCAGTGAAATCAAGCTTTCATCTTCTGTGGGACCTGAAGTTAATCATGGTCACTAAAGCTGTACCAGACCCTGATGCTTTCAATCATATTCCATAATGTTTTTGAATACATTATGTAAGTTCAGATGATGTGCTATGTGGTGGCTTGCTTCTTGTTTCAAGTATGGCATGTTACAAAGCTACCAGTTTGCTACTCTATAGGGTCCAAAAGAGACTAACAACGCACAGTGCTCAAACTTGCACAAAGCTCATAGTGTGTTTTTTCATAAAGTTGTTTACATGGAGAAGCTTTTTGGAGTCTAAAAGGCAAGAGGAACGGCAAAAGCTGCCCATGCTGTAGACATATGTATTTGAGCTCTAGTTTTAGCATTATTTATTTAGTTTTTATTTTCTGTGTGTTTTGCTAATAATATAGTGGAGACATGAAATGTTTGGGGTTATGACCATTTAATGTATTTTAATAGCAATGGCATAGTAAATTAGTTTTATTACCAGAAAACGACAGTTAGACTTGAAAGCACTGTTGGCTTGTAGGATTTTACCTGTTTTAATTACAGACGCTTAATATTTTAGAGATAAATGTGGAACAATCACTGGTAGTAGACTTAAACTTAATATATTTCCTTCACCTTAAACGTCAACTTGGAATCAAAATTCTCTTTATTAACACATTTCTGGTTTAAGTGAATGAAAAAAAATGTCTTCACAATGAATCTTAAATAGCTTGTTCTTTCAGTCTTATTTTCCAAATCTTCGCCACTGACCTCCTGTAAAAGATGACTTTTCAATTCGTTTCATTTAGAAAATAATTAGGTACATTATGGAAATAAAATGAGATATGAATGCCGTTTCATTTTGACTTCATGTTAACTAACATGATCTTTGTATCCGTGTGGGGGTTGAGAACCTCTGATCTTCCTCAATAACACGAGCCTTGCTTTAGGAAAGATTTCAATTAATCATCAGTGTTTATTCACATCATGCATTCATTCAGATCCATTCAGCATCGAAATGTGAAAATTTAAATACAAACTAATGATATACAGACTGCCGTTTAAGAGATCTGAAAGAGGGGTTTTCTCATGGAGGAGTAGTAATGGAAGAAGTTGGTTGACATCACTGCAGTTCATCAAGCACTAGTCGGCAGCACTCGCCCACTTTAGCCGGATCAGAGACCCTGGCATATTTAGAAATCTGAGAGTTGACACCCAAAGATCGTGCAAGGTCCTTTGCGGTGCTGTCCCCGGCCACTGTGGTCCCCAGGGCCACCAGCAGCCTGAAGACGGCCTCTTTGTCGTGTACGACCTCTAAGGCAGTGCTGGCCACTGATAAGCACTGTGCCTTCGCCTCGATCTCAGTGGGTTGACCGTACAACCTTCCAGCGTAGTTGAGCACCAGGGTAGCCAGCGCCACGTGGATGTTCTTGTTGGAGACGACGCGGAGGTCTCCGGCCCGGGACAGGACTGTGTCACGGTGACCCAAGAGAAGAGCGCGGCCATGGGACCCAGAGAAACAGTTGCAGAGAATGCGGAGCGCCAGCATCTGATTTGCGGGCCTGCTCTCAGGGGACATGAGACCCAGGAGATGGTTGCAAAGACTGGCACCTTCAGTCCCTCCACAAAGCTGGGCGTTGACTTCAGGATGGCGCACAGCCAAACGCAGGATGTCCAACACTGGGAAGACAATGTCTAAGGAGGGAAATGATGACTGATTAATTGACTGGAAGTAGCAACAGATCTTTTCTTCTGTATTTTGACATACAGCCAAGTGTAACAGATTCTTAAAAAAAAAAAAAAAGACTGGGTTTTATTGAGAGGTTGTTGATTAGATTTTGAGATGTGGGCTTTGTACTCAAAAGTGGAACACAGTTTTAAAGGGTTAGTTCACCCAAAAATGAAAAAAAGCCCACAAATTACTAACCCTCAAGTCATCCTAGGTGTATATGAGTTATATTAAAAATGGTAGCTTTGTAGGACTATACATCATTTGGATAATTACTTTTTCTTTTTTTTATTTGATTCTGTTGCATAGAACTGAATAAAAATAATATATTGATATTTAATATTAATATATTTTCTGTCCAGTTTCATTGCTTTAATTTCAATAAAAGCATGGCTATTTTATTGGCTTGTATTTTTAAAAAATTCAGTATCATTAAAATTAATGCGTTACATTGAAAAGTATTTTATATTATTTAATAAAATAATAATTATTGAAAAGCATTTTCAGTTTCGGTTTTCGGCCAGGTGCATCCAGAATTTTCAGTTCCGGCCAAGAATTTAAATCTCGGTGCATCCCTACTACAGATTAAAGGTTTATTTTTACAAAGGTGACTTGGATGCAGATCTGCGTAAGCAAACGTGAATCATAGGGTTTAAAGGTTAAACTTTTAGACTAAAGTATTGCAATTTCTAGCCACGTATATGTTAAACAAACAGGCTAGCTGCACCTTTTCAAGAGTTTGACGTATGTGTTTGGTGAGAAAGTGGGTGGGTAATGCACTCCGGAGGCTATTGCCTTTGCTTTAACACAAAATAGCTGTGAAAATCCATCATCAGTGAAATCAAGCTTTCATCTTCTGTGGGACCTGAAGTTAATCATGGTCACTAAAGCTGTACCAAACCCTGATGCTTTCAATCATATTCCATAATGTTTTTGAATACATTATGTAAGTTCAGATGATGTGCTATGTGGTGGCTTGCTTCTTGTTTCAAGTATGGCATGTTACAAAGCTACCAGTTTGCTACTCTATAGGGTCGATTTTGAGATGTGGGCTTTGTACTCAAAAGTGGAACACAGTTTTAAAGGGTTAGTTCACCCAAAAATGAAAAAAAGCCCACAAATTACTAACCCTCAAGTCATCCTAGGTGTATATGAGTTATATTAAAAATGGTCTTTGATCTTTCAAGCTGTTTAATGCCACTCAGCGGATCGGCTTCCGTGTAGGCCTGTTGGCGCAAGCTACATTAAAGGGATTATTACGTTTTGAATATGGATATTTTTCTTACAAAAACGCATCGATTCGCCCGGAGCCGTGTGAGGCACTTTTTTATGGATGGGCGCTTTTTATTTAACTTCTTTTGGACTGTTGCATGCAAAATTAAGTGCCATTAAACAACTTGAAAGATCAAAGACCATTTTTAATATAACTGGCTGGATTCGTCTGAAAGAAGAAAGTCATATACACCTAGGATGACTTGAGGGTGAGTAATTTGTGGGCTGATTTTCATTTTTGGGTGAACTAACCCTTTAAACGGACTAAATGATTGGTGAAGTCCTACATACGTCACCAGAGAGAAGTCTGTTGTTTTCCACCCTGGAAGGTCTAGTTATGACATTTTAATTAAACATTACGAATAAAAAATTAAAATATGTACAAAACTAATATAATACTGAAATAAAAATAAATGAAACCTAAATGGTAATATTCAAAAATTACAAAAGTGAGTAAAAATAACAGCAGTGTTTATTACTGCCTTGTAAATTCACATTATTTTTAATAACAACATCTCTTAATATTTAGCAGAGAAGTGAATTGTGCCAACTGTCGCGAGAAGTGAATCAAACCAATGCTCCGTGTGATTGGCTGTCAGCTGCACGTGTCACACTTTCAGATGCATTCGCTCTAGAGTTAATCACAAATCACCGGATCAAGTTGACAGACAACGTTTTTACTGAGCTTTGTGAGCCTGCTAAACCTGATCTAAACCAGGTTGGGATTTGTTTGGTTTTGTCAACTTATTCTGAAACTCAGAATTTGTTCAGCTAGCTTCATGAGGTCACAGGCTACAGAAGTTTGTAGTAATCCTGAAGACTTTGATTAGCTTGTTCAGGTGGTTTAATTAGAGTTGGAGCTAAACTCTGCAGTACCATGGCCTTCCAGAAGCAGGATTGAACACCCTTGCCAGCAGTGATTCTCTGCTCTTAGTCTTAGTATAGTGAATTGTTTATTTAAATGGGAGGTTTAATGCTATTTCATGCATTCTGACTTATTTACACTGTTAAAGAGTTGGATTCTCATGCTAAACATGGCCAAAGTTTCATAAAACGAGTTGGTCCTTCAGGGTTCGTATAGGTTTCATAAAGTTTTTTTGCGAGTATGGCCCTGTACGACGTCATGAAGGATGGAATTCCTTGTATGGGCACTTCTGCAGGAAGAGTGCGTGCACATATCAACCAGAGTGAGAACAGCCCATCAGCGTGCTTCATTCGGTTACGGAAGTCGTCGGAAGGATTTGTCATTTTGTTTCGCCGGTTGAAGCAAAACAAATTTGTCTTCCGGGATGCATGCAAGTATATTCTGTTGCTTCCAAAGGGCAGTACTAAATGGACAAAAATTACATTTCAACAAAATAAGAAAAATGTGTACATCTTCATCCTGTTCAAAAGTGTTTGCTCTTAATGCTCGTGTTTCCTTCTGGAGCATCAGTGAATGTTTGAACCTTTTTTAATAGTTGCATTCGAGTCCCTCAGTTGTCCTCAGTGTGAAAAGATGGATCTCAAAATCATACAGTCACTGCTGGAAAGGGTTTAAATATGCAAAAGATGCTGGAAAACTGAAGGATTTTTCTGAAGAACAGTGCTCAGTTTAACTGTTCAGAACAAACAAGGGACTCATGAACAACAAAAAAACAGTCGTGGATCATCCAGTTAACCACACACAGTATTAAGAACCAAGGGTTCCCAAACTTTTGAATGGGGTTACTTTAATAATTTCAGCTACTTGTTTTCTTGTGGACTAAATGTAAACATCTTTTATGTCAAATATCTTACTCAGGACAGTACTAAATAAAAAATAACATGCATTTTGTATGATCTCTCTTATTTTGTTAAGATTATTCACATTTTCACAGATTCTGCAAGGGGTTCCCAAACCTTCGCATGCCACTATAAAACTAAAGTCTTTTCGGAGATATGAAGGATGCAATACTACTCTATAGTTACTCGAGATTAACATGAGATTGGCAGAAACTGTGTGTGTTATGTCCCCTTTAAGTTAAGTAGGCTCAATGCCTTACCTTCTGGCCAGTGGCTAGTCCTCCACAGAACATTGATCTGCTCTGCCGTGGGCTGTTCCTGGCTCTTCAGGTCTGTTACTACGAGCAACAACTTCTGCAGACAGTCCAGTGCTGCGTCACTCAGCTTACGGTCTGCAGGAGCAGTGTTGTTCAGCTCCCGAAGCTTACCTACAAATTAAATGACATTGAGGAAATGTTATGTAGGGATACAGGATAGGTTATTGTCACCACGTATGTCTTCACTGATTGCGCAACCTAGCTCTCCAGTAGGGCCTGGACCACCCAATCACAAGCTTGGCCGACAGGGCTACAGAGATGAAGTCAAATACCATGGCACTTTACTAATCTATAAATACTTTTATTTATTTCAGCTAGATGTCAAGGCAACATTACTCATTTTCATTGAAGTACTAAAATACCTAACTAAATCAATTAAAACCAAAACTATATAGAAAAAGCAGACAACAAAATTACTAACACTTAAACTAAAATGAAAATATAAAAATAAAACCAATTCAAAATATTATTAATAAAACTACAATAGCACATGAAATAACACTGCTTCACAGAATGCAATGTTATTACCATGGCATTATAAAAAGTATATTTTTATGCACTTTTTTGTGATTTCCAACTTTGAGCCCAACCTGAAAGGCCTGTGCTCCACCTTACATCTTAGAGTTGGAGCCCAGACTTTGATTAAGTCAAGTTCTGATGTAAAAGTAAAAGTGTCACTTACCAAGAATCTGAGTTGAATTCGCCTGTTCAAACATAACTCCATCCGTACTGGGGAAGAAGATGTTTGTCGTAGCTTTCGGAAGAGAGGAAGAGGAATAAGCACTGCCACCTAGAGAGAATTGAGAGGTATATTAGTGTACATGATCCATGAATGCATGTGGTGCTCGGGATGTATCGCATGCATTTTACCAGTAAAAGGATCAGCTCCCCCTGAAGACACTGTGCCTGTGGATCCTCCTGACTCGGGTATATATCGTCCAGCCCCTGCCCAAACAAACATAAACATCTCTCACAACTTTGATTTCATATTAGCAAAAACAAATGCTATTCAAAAAGGCCCACCTGTGAAAGGATCAGCGGCAAATCCTTGGTCGCCGCTTCCTGAACCCGGAATGTACCGTCCCGCACCTGAGAACACAGGAGGGATATAGCACACTTCCGTCTTTACCTTCAGCTGAATAAAGTGGGTGTATGTGAAAGCATATGGGTCCAGTTACCTGTGAAGGGGTCTGTGGACGTGGCGGGGGCTGGGCCTAGAGTGTGGCCTTTACTGTTCTCGATGATGAAATTAGCCACCTGATCCAAGAACATGGGGCTCAGCTCATTCTTCTGCAGGAAGTTGTGAGCTGTCAGCCAGGGGTCATCCGTCACATTGTAAGGCAGCTTCAAGCCAGGACCTCCCTCATTCACATCGATAGAGAAGACGAAGTCATACTCCTTTAGGCAGGAAAAATCACAAGGGTTACTTGTGACTATAGTTTAACCTCTGGACACAGGACAGCATCAACACTGGACATTTAACAGCTCTCACACAACAGACCACCAAAAGTGTTGACCATAAAAGCATTGCTTGAATCAATTTATGAGCAAAAACTGCATTTGACAGCAAACAGTGACTACATCATGCTTATATACTGTGCATAAAATCTACTGGATCATTACAAGATAAATACTGTGTCTCACCTTGCCTTCATACATCACTCGCTTTGAATTTTGCTGAGAAGACCCGCCCACTACATCTCCGATCTTCACCCAGCGTCCGTCACTCACGCTCCACTGATACGCTTCAACATTAGAACCTTCCTTTATGAGCCGTGTCTGGCCATCCCGATTCCCTACACACAGACAATAATAATAATAATAATAATAATACAGTGAGCAAAATGGTTATATCCTACATAATATATTTTTTCATACATATAGGTATGTGTATAGAAGGTATATACAATAATAATACGAACAAAACAAAATACGATTTTGCCTTTATTATGATAGGACAGTAGCAAGACAGGAAGTGAAGTGGGAAAGTGAGAGAGGGACAGGATCGGGAACGGTCTGCGAGCCGGGACTTGAACTTGGGACGCCTGAAGCGCAGCAGCACTATATGTTGGCGCGCTTGCCCACAAGGATATTCGCAGATAAATACTGATCCACTATAAGCAAAAATATCTGCTTAGCATTCTCAGTGTTGTTAATACCAACTAAAGCTGAAATAAAATACAAATATTAGATTTAAAACTTAAATGGAAATTAGAAACAAACTAAAACTAGTTTAACTTGAAGTACTAAATTTACTAAAACTGAAATAAAAGTAAATTAAAACTGAACAAACAATAAAATAAAAATTAAAGCCAATTCAAAATATTAATTAATACTATGATAAAATATAAATAATACAAAAATAACCCCGAACACTCTTGAAAACACGGAAATTAGAAACAAACTAAAACTAGTTTAACTTGAAGTACTAAATTTACTAAAACTGAAATAAAAGTAAATTAAAACTGAACAAACAATAAAATAAAAATTAAAGCCAATTCAAAATGCTTAATTAATACTATGATAAAATATAAATAATACAAAAATAACCCCGAACACTCTTGAAAACACTACATGTGTACAAGGCACACCTCAGTTCGCTAACCTGGTTCATTCAGGTGCTCTCTGCCAGGTAAGTCCTCTATCTTGATGTCGCCCAAGTCTCCAGTCTTGGGGTCAATGATGGCTTTGGAGAGTTCATCCTCAAAAGCCTGTAAGTCCTGAGCACTCGCTACACGCTCTTCGCTCTCGGTGAACACGCGGATAACGCCATCGCTTCAGAGAAATGTGACATGGTCAGCCTCATGCAGGATGAAAAACTGCAAATAGTTTCGAATGTATGAAACAGAAACAGTATGCATACCTGGCTCCCACAGCAATGTCTCCATCAGGCAGAATGCAGCAGCACCACACCGACTGGGCAGGAAGACGGATAGTCTGGGAACATTCCCCCTTCCTCCAGACCCTCAGTGTCCTGTCCTCTCCTGTGCTTATGAAGTCTAGAACAGGAAAAAAGAAGACAGTATAGGAAATAATTAAGATTTTATGCACAAATATGTAGAACCATATCAACCTACTGCAAAACTGAAGGTAAGCACCTTGTCCGTTAGGGAAGACAGCAAGGCTGTAGATATAGTTAGTGTGAGAATAGTAAACCTGCACACATTCACCCGTCACCATCCACCGTCTAATGCTGGCGTCATTACTGCAGGAGAGAAACTCCACCTCGTTTATCACAGCGAGTCCTCGCACACAGTCCTCGTGACCTGCAGGACAGACACATTACAAATATCTCACACAGCTGGAGTCAAAAACTGCATTTCACCCTTGCCACAATCAATTACTAATGCTGACCCCTGCTGGAGATCTGTTAAAACTAAACAAGCTCCACAGTGTCTATATTCAGCATCAAATAAACATTGTTTCATTGTTGAAAGCATTAGAAGTATCAGTTGCACCAATGTACCAGTGTAGGTGTTCTCACAGTGACCAGCCTTCCATAATTTGATGGTCTTGTCAGCTGATCCAGACAGCATTAAGCCCTGCTCTGGCAAAATGACTACGGCCCATACAGCAGCGGTGTGTCCCTGAGGAGCAGCAATTACACAAGAAACCAGTCAGCAGATACTCACACTGTACTGAAATCGATTGCAGGCAATGTGAGTATATCTGATCTCCCACTTAAAGTTACAGTGGGGAGAGAAAAAAAAACACATTATTTAAGAAAAGCCCTGATGTAAGGCTGCATGAAAAAAAATCATTAATACTTTACTTGAAGCCTTTATGTATACGTATATGTAATGCACCTTATAATGCAATGTATGATCGCATAGTTATAATAGGTTAGAATGCATTATAATACTTTTCTATTCATTGTTACACCTTTTGTAATGTATAATGCATTCAAACATTACAAACAATCAATTTTACAATTTTAGGAATCTGCAAATATTGTAATGCATTTTATGTTGGGTTACAATTAGTTATGAAAAGATTTAATGCATTAGAAAATATATTATGAATAACATTATAATGCATTACACAAAGGCTTCAACTAAAGTGTTAACAAAAATATCAAAATGTGGTTTCATGATAAAAAAAAATTGTGATTGCGATTTAAAATGTCATTGCAAAGGTTATATTTGTAAGGCTGCACATTTTGGTCAAAAAAACTGTGAATATATATCAATATGACTATGATGATGATAATAATAATAATACAATTATTTAAAAAAGAAATATTACTACTGGAATATTTCATAATGAAATAAAAAGTTAAGTATTTAAGAAAAATAATAAAGCAATAATTTAATTTTACAGTACAACTTCTTTATTTTCATCAAGCATTCTTAAAGCAAGTTCTTAAAGCTTTTATGTTGAAAAAAGCCGGGTTTTAAGTTTGGGAAAATGGTTTGGTGCATTTTGTGTTTCCAAATGCACACTACAAGCAAGCCAAACTCACAGCACATGCAGAGATAAGTTAATAATAATAATAATAATTCATTACATTTATATAGCGCTTTTCTAGGCACTCAAAGCACTTTACATTGTCAGGGGGTATCTCCTCCTAAGAGATAAGTTCATTGATAAGTGCGGAGCAGCATTTATTTCGAGCTGCTCTGAGACACTGAAAACACTGGATCATGAGCTGCTAGTTTGTAAAGAACACAGTACCACGTTTCACTCTGAAACACAACGCATATATTTGATACATCACAATAAGCCAAATTGTGATACTACTATAGTGATACCAAGAACCATTCCACTTTACCTGTAAGGTCATCATGCACTTCTCTCCAAGCCAGACTTTAGCTGTTGTGTCCCATGAGCCACTTAGTATTGTGCCAAACTTGCCAGCTGAGAGTGTGCAGACTGCAAACACACACACACACACACACCAGGAATGGCTACAGAACTCATTCCAGTGACACTCAGACAACCTGCACGCAGTTACATCACTGTAATACATCAATAGCAGTGGATAGTACCTGTGTTTTTGTGACCCTTGAGGGTGAACAGAGGGTCTGGTCGGTCTAGTGAAAACACACAGATGTTGTTGTCGTGTCCTCCAGTGGCAATGAGTCCTCGGGGGTATGTTTCATTAGGATCGATGATACACACGCAAGACACAAAGTCTGAGTGGCCATTCATACAGTGCATCTCTGTAAAGACCTGGTTTTCACTGCAGAAGGAAAAACAGGAGAGTTAAACAGAGGTTGTTAATGTGCTTTTATTATTTACTCAAAAGTTTGAGGTAGGTAAGATTTTTTTTTTTTGGTAATGCCGTGCACTAATAAATAACAAAGCTTCACCAAACTGAACTGAATTCAACCGAGTGGAATTGAACGGAACTGGATCTCAGTGAATTCCGAGAACGCTTAATGGAGTTTAAAGAGACAGTTCACCCCAAAATGACAATTCTGCCAGCGTGTATGACTTTCTTTCTTCTGCGGAACACAAAAGCAGACGTCTTAGGCAGAATGACTCAATCACTATTCACTGTAAGGAAAAGATGCAAGTGAAACGAAGTTACATGGACCTGGAACAACGAGAGAGTGAACAAATGATTTCATTTCGGGTGAACTATTCCTTTAACGTTTCATAGTGTTTTATAGGTCGGTCGTTGTCAGGAAACCAAACCCGGTCAGTTTCCTTTCAGATATGTATCATTTCGCTTGATTTGGCAACCCCTCTCAATACATTTAACTAACTCTGACAACGTATTACCACTCAACGAACCGAAAAGTAAACCGTGTCTGAGAAACAGCAGGGGGGAAGCTGGTGGCAATGTACCTTGGGTTTGGTACCCAGACCCGTGCGGTTCGGTCTCTGGACACGGACACAAACGCTCCGTCTGGATACGCGGCGGCGGCGAGGCCCCTGACATCCATCTCGTGCGCGGCGAGAGAGCAGCGCAGTCTGTATGAGTTACTGCCGGACATTATGACTGATGAAAGAAAGCGATCCTACACACACTGACACAGCAACACTACAAACACCTGCGTTACGTTACTTCTGCGTTACTTTTACAATCTGGACAGGGCTTGCTTGTTTGTTTTTAAAATAAAAAAAAATCTATTTCTGGCAAATATAAAAGCCTTTTCACACCAAAAGTGAAATGAATAAGCCTCAGGCTGAATGGAAAGTAAATTTATGTCCGTACAGTAGAATGCAGAAGAAGAAATTTCAACACACTTCAGCAATAAAAAAAGACACACAAATGTTTGTCTAGAGTAATTATTGCTTGTTTTACTTTTAAAATCTGGACAGGGCTTGCTTGTTTGTTTTTAAAATAAAAAAAATCTATTTTTGGCAAATATATAAAAGCCTTGTCACACCAAAAGTGAAATGAATAAGCCTCGGGCTGAATGGAAAGTAAATTTATGTGCGTACAGTAGAATGCAGAAGAAGAAATGTCAACACACTTCAGCAATAAAAAAAGACACACAAATGTTTGTCTAGAGTAATTATTGCTTATTAGTACGGTTGAACTGGATCATCGAAGGTCAGAAGCAAAGACATTGGTTTATAGAATGGGATTAAATACATAAAGGATATTTGTGTTGTTTAACATTTAATTATTGCAGGTTTACGTCATGTTCTGAGTTGCATTATTTTTTATTCATTTCGAGGAATACTGAATCTGTTTTGTGTGTGTGTGTGTGTGTGTGTGTGAGAGAGATGAATTCATGCATATTTTCATATTTATTATAGAACTACAGTAACATCTTCTGATTTCTCTCAACATGGGGACAGGAGAGCTGTCAATCAATAAATTGAAAAAAAAAAGTAACTCAGATATTCTCTTGTAAATTAAAAAGTAATGCGTTACTTTACTTGTTGAAAAAAGTAATCTGATTACGTAACTCGCGTTACTTGTAATGCGTACCCCCAACACTGGTTATGTGACATACCCGGGTAACTTCATCTTTAAGGGTAAGTAAGCGGATAAACTCCGCATTCAGTTCCAAAAACAGAGGTAACTTTCAGGGAAATTTATGTAAGTAGCCATAGCAACCTACTCTCTGAACATAAGCTGCAGAGTAACTTCTGTTCAGGGTTAGTTTACTTCAGCGCTCTCAGCGCATGCGCGACCTATTGACGAGACTCCAGTGGACGTGACAGATTGCGCACAATATTATATATTATTAAAACATAGTTATATAATATGCAATTTTATAGTTTATATGTATGTATGTGTGTGTATATATACTGTGCAAAAGTCTTAGGCCACTTGTATTTTTAACAACAACAACAAAATGGTTTTAAGTGATAATGGTTCTTTTTTGTCGTAGTGTTTTAGTAGGAAATATCAGTTTACATTAGAAAACATTCGTTTTGCTATTTGTTGTAATAATCCAGTGAGATTTTTTCTCTATGCACAAACAGCCAGTGCTTCACACAGAGATCTCAGCATCATCAGTCTGTCTGGAATGACATGAAGAAACGGAACAAACTGAGACTGAGACTGAGACTCAATCCAGAAGAACTGTGGCAACATCTCCAAGATGCTTCAAGAAACCTATCAGTAAAGCTATCTGAAAAACGATTCGCTAGTGAACCTAGGACAAAAGCTGTTTTAAATGCAACTTGGTCACACCAAATGTTGATTTGATTTCATAGAAGTTAACTGATAAATCAAATCTGTTTATGATATGTCATTCCAGACAGACTGGATGATGGTGAGATCAGATCTCTGTGTGGAGCACTGGCTGTCAGACTCCTTCAAATCTCACTGGATTATTACAATTAATGGCAAAAGAAATGTAAACTGATATTTCCTACTGACACACTACAGCAAAAAATAGAAATAACTTGAGACTGAGACTCAATCCAGAAGAACTGTGGCAACATCTCCAAGATGCTTCAAGAAACCTATCAGTAAAGCTATCTGAAAAACGATTCGCTAGTGAACCTAGGACAAAAGCTGTTTTAAATGCAACTTGGTCACACCAAATGTTGATTTGATTTCATAGAAGTTAACTGATAAATCAAATCTGTTTATGATATGTCATTCCAGACAGACTGGATGATGGTGAGATCAGATCTCTGTGTGGAGCACTGGCTGTCAGACTCCTTCAAATCTCACTGGATTATTACAATTAATGGCAAAAGAAATGTAAACTGATATTTCCTACTGACACACTACAGCAAAAAATAGAAATAACTTGCTTTAAACCATTTTTTGTTGGTGAAAATACTATTGGTCTAAGACTTTTGCACGCACAGTATTATGTGTGTGTGTATATATATATATATATATATATATATATATATATATATATATATATATATATATACA
>NW_015505558.1:105499-133221 GCF_001515645.1 Sinocyclocheilus grahami
TATATATATATATATATATATATAAGCACTATTATAACAAGATTTGATTATTCTAATATATTTATTATATTTGTTTTATTGTCATCTCACACATGAATCTGCATTCAAACCTTTTTTTCTCCTTTTGCAACAGGATATTTTCTATAATAAAAATGTGTTATGTCTTATTAATCAGCATCAAACAAACAACCAAATTTTTATTCTCAGTGATTAAAGATGAGTTTGATAAATGATTGCACAACCACCAATTAGGTGGCACTAGGTATGTAAATGGCCATTGAGCAAAAGAAAAAGAAAGAAGCAGTATGGCGTGCGTTTTCTTAGCTCGGTTTCCATGGTGACTTGTCGATTCGTCACTGTACTCCCGAGTTGACTGAACATACTCCCGGACACGTTTTTGGAAGCAGCATAGCTCAAGTAAGTAAGGTTTGGGTTAATCAACTGAGAGTTCAGGTTATATGTGACGGTAGTTTAACCTTGCTTTCTGGAATAGCCCACACTAGGACACTATGTTGTTATCTAAAGTGATGTACATCAGCTTCAGGTAAATTTAATTTTGTAACCTAACAATCCTATAATGAGTTAGTGAAAAAATAAACTGCACTAAAAATATTAAATAAATTAACGAGGAACACCACCAGCGTTAAAGGGATAGTTCACCCAAAAATGAAAATGTGATGTTTATCTGCTTACCCCCAGGGCATCCAAGATGTAGGTGCCTTTGTTTCTTCAGTAGAACACAAACTGAGATTTTTAACTTCAGCCGTTGCAGTCTGTCAGTCGTATAATGCATGGCAACGGTAACAAAATCTATGAGAGTAAAAAAAACATGCACAGACAAATCCAAATTAAACCCTGCGGCTCGTGACGACACATTGATGTCCTAAGACACGAAACGATCGGTTTGTGCCAGAAATCAAACAGTATTTATATCATATTTTATCTCTAATACACCACTATGTCCAACTGCTTTGAGCGCGCACACAGCCATGCATTATACGACTGACAGACTGCAACGGCTGAAGTTAAAAATCTCAGTTTGTGTTCTACTGAAGAAACAAAGTCACCTACATCTTGGATGCCCTGGGGAGATAAACAGCACATTTTCATTTTTGGGTGAACTATCCCTTTAATAACTAATATTAAACTAAAAGCATATAAAATATTTCAAAAATTCAACATTATTTCAGCTAGCTGCAAGCTACATTTCACTTTTTTTTTTAGTTGAAGTACTAAAATAACTAATATTAAAATTAAAATGTAAATACAGACATAAAAAAAACGAATAAAAATGACAAGGCATCAAAATTACTAAAACATTAATTAAAATTAAAATGAAAAAAATATATAATATGACATATCAGTGATACCAAAATAACACGGAACACCACTGAGATTAAGTAAAAAATATTTTAAACATTAAAATAATAATAAAGTGTTGGAAGCTTGTTTTTGTGAGATTCACCCTAAAAAGTGTCAGCATTTCCCCCAGTGCTTTTCTTTATGCTGTCTGAATTTGTGCCAATGTAATTACAGAGCAGATCCAGAGGATAAATCGAGCCGGAGTCAATCAAGCAGATGTGCAGCCTGCTGGTAAGTCATGTTCACTCTTTATGTCATTTGGCCAGTGTGTTGAGTTTGCATTGTTTGGACTGTAAACATACACATGACTCCTCACATCACACATGTGATTTATAGATATATCATTAAGTGGCAGGATTATATATTCTGTGTATTACAGTTTATTTGCATTAGGCCCATGTGAATGCTATTTAACAGACATTAGTTTCTGTATATGATTGTCATTTATGTGTCTTATTTAAATAGGTCTGAAGATCTGGTCTGATCCCTTCAAGCCAAAATCATGATTCCAGTGTGTGGATGAAAACGGAATGAATGAACATGAGGACTGATGTGTCACTCACTGAGGATTGAGGATTTGAGATACACACACATTAACTCTTTACTACCATGCATTAAATGAGACTTTAAGGATGTATGGATCTTCTGAGTATGTATATTTTCTGTTGGAATATGATTGAAACTAGCATGACCGAATAACTGAAAAGAATTCAAATAAAGTGAAAATGAAAACTTTGTTGCTTTGTTAGTCAGCATTTAAAATATTATGTTCAGGAGTCACTTTGAATAGTTGAACTTTGAGTAATGCTGGTATATTAATGGAGTAACATATTATTCCTTTATTTTTATTCTGAATAAAATACACATCTTGAACTGTTCCTCAACCCGCCTGTTTGTTTAACAAATACATGACCACTAGATAGCGCTCACTTCATTTTGTACATTACTAGATCCTGTGGGAATAATGCTGTTAAGAAGTTGGACCTTTACTTATTCATTCATGAATACTGTAGTAGGATCATAACTTTGCATAGTTCATCATGCTTTATATTTGTATTCAAATTGAGTGAGAAACCTCTACTGGAAACCTCAAATCTGACACTAGAGCTTTGTTTTTTCCCTCAGCATTATTATTTTTACACTGGAGACCTTTGTGTTAATACATTTTCACTCTATAATAACATAATTTCCACTCAACTGTGCTTTTGTAATATTTTTGTTTCTCTTGTTCTTGATTCGATTTCTTGTGTTATTTTGGCACTGAGAGTTGAAAGAGTCCTTTGGCCCTCAAAAGTTGCAAAATCTGTAACCTGAGAGCGTATACCTTGGCCAGGACCCTGTGCCAACTAAGACCTGTTGTCATGGCAACAACACTGGGCCAGCACCTGTGCATCGGAGAGGCCCAAGTCCCTGCCCCTTTCTACTCAACCGCTTTGTGTGTGAGGGTCCAATGAACAAGATCTTCAACAAGTTAAGCACAACAATAAGTATGACACAATGCTGAGCTTTATAATGTACTTTACTATATATACATACACAGTGGGTATAGAAAAGAGGCAGCCCCCTTTAAAATGATCACATGTTGTTGCTTGAAATGAAGAGAGACACAGTTTTTGTTTTATCCAGCTGTATTTACTCAGTGCAACTTATAACATCCAACTGAAAGATATAACACCTACATGTCAGATAAAATAAAATACAATTAATTACAGCCTTTCTTCTTTTGGGATATTTCTCTACTAACTTTGCACATACTGCAACTTTCTGGCAGAGGGCAGCAGATTTTCCTCAAGAATTTGACCTTATTTTGCCTGAGAAGGTGATCAGCTACACCTGGTTGAGTTTACAAGTCATTTTTAGGAGGGGGGTGATCCTTTTCCAACTCAGTGATTCTGTTTTTTATTTATTTATCTATTTATTTTTCTGACATATTGATGTTACATCTTTCACTTGGATGTTATAAGTTTCACTGAGTAAATACAGCTGGATAAAACAAAAACTATCTATCTATCTATCTTTTTTGGGATCTAGGGTTTTAATGAAGAACTTTTAACATTCATGGGACCTTTCCAGTGTATAAAAGGTTCTTTAATAATCTAAAGAAACCTTTTCATTTAAGAGAAATGTATTTATTTTATTAAATTGTGCTTATTCAATTTCACTTAGTAAAGTATAAAATATAGCAAATAAATGTTTTGAGAGTGAACCCTGAATCCATATTTAGAGTTTTTATCTAAAGCAAACTTTAAAAACCTTATATCCACCTTATTATTCAACATGGAAGTAAGCCGTTTTCTGTGAATGTGCGGAACTTAAGACACACCGATTTGTAATATCAAGCAGCAAAACGAACAGTTTTGTACGGCTAAAAATAGCGGGGCGGATGACACCAGAAGCCAGACCCATAAAATCCACGGGAAAAATAAGGTGGATAGGTTTTTAAATCGCTCTTTTATAGTATTTCAACTTGGTACTCACCATGAAAATAGCCAACCAACCATCTTTATATTGTTAAATTGTTCTTCACACACACACACAAAAAAGTTATTTTAAGAACTGTTCACTTAAAGGTTGTTGCTGCAAAATCCCCTTTTTGGAAGTGTATTGTATAAGGTAATTGAATATTAAGTACAAAAGGAAAATGATTAAACTTTGCTTTCTATTAGTTTTCTATTATACATGAGTGAGTGAATAGACTAACTGTGAACTAAAATAATTTGAGGTCCTTTTTCAATGACATGGTGCCTGTTAAAATGAATGCATGTGAGAAAGGAACAGAGAGGGGGTTTACTAGAGGATGCAGAGTCCTCTGTCCCATGAGACCTGCCGCATATCCAAGAACTGACATAATATCTCCTCACTACCACAAAGAGCACATTGCTAACCCTCAGCTGAGAGCCTGCCAGCACAGCAGCTGCCAAACGCAATAACCCCCCCCATCAACTCAACCAACTCCATTGTTTATGGGATGTTGTTATTGTTGGTCACTATTCAAAAAAACTAAAGGGCCCGGCCATGAGGACGGCCCGAAGTGAAGAGAGGAAAACGGACTGAGAAAAGTGCGAAATTCTTCTCATTCCTCATAGTGTTTTCCAGATTCCTGAAACGACGACAAGGCCTTGGATGCGAGCGGAGGCCGCCACAATGGGGAAGTGTCAAAAAACTGTGCTGGAGCAACCAGAGCAGCAGTCCTCAAGTTACCCGACAGGCCTCTAAACACGAAGCATTAAGATGGATGGAATCTTTCACCTGAGGCTGTGTGTGGAAAAGCATTTCTGAGTGTGCTTGTGGGGTTTCATCCTCTTAAGAGTCCGGCCTTTTATCTGGTTTAGTTGTGAAAGAGTTAAACACTCACAGCAGGGAGTCAGTTGGCTGCTTCATAAGTCACTGTCTCTGTTAAGGCTCTATTGTACAGCTGTCCACAGATTGTACTGCTGATATGAACTCAAGAGACGAACTTGAAGCCTCTTTTGCACTTTTCTAGTTGTCAGAGTTTTTTAACAGCAATGGGACGGGGTCCGATGCTCCAGCCAAAGCTATTGGGAAATGGCAGAAATGATTTCCAATGGGAAAAATAAGTGCACAGACTTCAGACAAAACTAAAATCGGACATGGATAGAGTAGATATGTGCGGTTGGGTTTTTTGTATTTGAAACCTTAAAAAAATATATTTATACTTCAAGTTCATTTTAAGAAGTAAACTTAAGTTGAAGTATATTTTCCCAAGTATACATTATATAGTAAGTGTACTACTTTAATACTTCTTGGGACTGAATTGACCTACTTTTTAGTTTATAAAGGTATACTTTTAAGTGTGCCTAAAGTATAAGTACACAACTGGTTTACGTCAACAGTTTTCTTCTCTATTGCAACTATATAACTTTAATACAACTGAACTTACAGAGAGTCTGTTAGTTTACCAGCTATACTATATACTAGCTATACTCTATGCTAAACTGCTCACTTTTTACTACACAACTTCTAACCAAGTATACTTAAAATAGCATAAGCCGAGTATACCTAAGTATAAATTTAGGTATATTTCTGATGAGCACATAAAAAGTAGACTGAAAGTATAGTCTCATATTTTTAGTTTAAGCAAAATTATGCTAAAGCTTTTGTTGGGGTTTAGAGAAAAAAGTTTCAGTGGTGTGGGGAAATCTGTGAGGTGTGTACACGCTCTGGCGTAGTTTACGCAAGCGACGGAGGTGATCTCTCGCACGTATACGTCACTCATTGTTTACACAGTGCACAGTCATTGTACACTCTAAATTATTCGTGAGGGATTTTTGTTTTCCACACATTCACATGTGCTTACAGTACTTCTCCTTAAGTAAATGTGTACTCAACATGCTGTTAAAGACACACACACACTTACCAAAGCACGGCTCACATTCTTCGTCACCAATGATATGACTCTCAAAATAACATAATTGCACCGAATGTTTCATTCTTGAGTTACCACGCTGAAGGAGCCTTGTGGAAACCGACAGCATAAGTATTTGGTAATGTCTGAGAAAATTAGCTTTGGGAGGCCTAGTTAGCTCAGGAGAATCTTCAGCATGAGAAACATAAATGCGACACCTTAATGAAAAGCTAATGGGGTGTATGTGTGTGTTTAGAGCTGTTTATCACCTGTGCTGAACCACAAAGCAAAGCTGCATTCAGAAGGAAGTGGCATCTTTTTTTTTTTTACATGACTCTCACCAATGGATCCTTTGCAGTGAATGGGTGCCGTCAGAATGAGAGTTAAATAAAAAACATCACAATAATCCCCAAGCAATCAACATGACTCCAGTCTATCAATTTGTAAAGTGTCCTTTAGGAATTCGTTCCCACGACTTAATTAGTTCCCCGTATTCGTTAATTTAACTAAATAAAAACAAATGAGTAGGCTACAGTGTGGCCACTAATTAATAAATAAAATTCATAATTCATTGCCACAATCTATTTTGACTTAAAATGTCAATTAAGGGGATTCTGATTGGCTGTCAACATTTTATCATTCATCAGCTGGAAAAAAAAGCATTCAGAAAGTGATTTCAATGATTCTGTGTCATTATCACAGTTGGTGTGGACTTCTTTAATCTCACAGAATCAGAATGATTAGTAAACCTTTATAGTTAGAATTATCGTGATAGTTATCGTGGTGTGAATGGCCCTTAACACTCTCAAACTTTCTGTTGAACTGAATATCAGTGGTTACCTGCAGCTTCATTCTATTCCCAAGCCACAGGTGTGCAGATTCACTAAAACTCTTGATTGTTTCATACTGCTTGATCTTAAATTGGAAGATGTCCATGTAAACACTCAGTAGTCTTATGAAGAAATGTTTGGCTTGACTACCACTCAACCTGGCTGTCAGTTATAAAAGACTATATGAATTTAATATGGCCTTTCAGATTTGTATCAGTGGTGTAATAAACTGTGAGGGGTTGTTGCCTCAGGCTACAGTTCCTTTCAGCCTGGCTCAAGTTGCTCCTTGTAAGCAAACTTCCATTAATAGCTGACAGTTTTAGCCTTGAAAACACTTCAAAACCATATCAAAGAGCTATTCCACAATAAATTTGTCATTAAAGACCTTAATTCAGAATTCCTGGCTTGCATTTTCAGAATTGGCTTCGAAAGCTATAAAACAACAAACAGGCAATATATCAGATGTCTCTGTGAAAGTGTAGATGTTTGACATGGAAGAATAAGAATCAACCTTAATATGAATTGTGTACATTTAAATAAATATTCTGAGACCCTTTTTCAAATATGCCCAACATCAGTAGACAGGAAGAAGATTTTGATTGAAAAAATCTCTGCTTTGGACAACAGTGTGTTTTCATTGGTCGGTTGTTGAATTACTGAACATGAATAAGCTAGTTTTTACTGCATATGTGATCCCCCACAATGGTCAAAAGTAAATATTCAAACCACACAATCCTGTCCGTTTAAGAGCTAAGGAATCTAACCCACAGTATTTTTATTATAATGCTGGAGATATGAATAAGACATACTATATGCAGGCACATTAGCAGACTGTATAGTGACTTTTATTTGTGGTGTGCAATGTCCAGTAACACACAGCATATAAATTATGGATTTAAAAGTCGAAATACATACACATGTACAACCACTGTCTCCCATGACTTTTCATTAGCGTGCAACAGATGACAGCACAATATACGGCCTGGCAGGGACTGAGGATTCTGGGAAAGACGTGGAACTTTGGAAGAAGCAACGGAACACAGTGCTGTCCACTGCTGGCTCGCGAGACCTTGGAAGAACCCCTCATATGGTACTCGATCATGAGGTTTGCTGTGGAGAAATGAACCTTTACAAGAACTGCAAAAGCTATGTAGTGGTCAGAAAAACTGAATTGTGTTTGCTGGGTTTTTCCTTTCTACTTTTATTAATGATAGAGGTTAATTTTTAGGACCATAGCCACTGGAATAATAAGGAAATTATGACAAATGAAAATTAGTGAATAGTTAGAGCTAAAGCTTTTCCTGCCTCAGGGTCACATGTAACTGGAGAATCTGTGGTTGTTCAGAAATGTTTCATTTCTCGGTTTCTTAGATCATTCTGCAACACATACCAAAAAAAAGTATATATTTCATATTAAGGCCAGTTCACACTGCACCAATGGATGCAGAGCAACATCGACGGTCACCAGATTACAGTATGTTGCTTCTCAGACATTCCAAGACCCAACAAATGCCAATTCAACATGTTCTTATTGGCAAAAATAAGCACTGACCAATGGCAAAAGGTAACACATCGAAACAACAAAACCAGAGGAACGTGTCTGTTGTCGTTTGTCTGCATCTGTTGGTGCAGAGTGAATTGTATTAAGTGTTAATATATATGTCTTGATGCACAGTGTATCTGTAAAATTTTTATGCCGACATGTACGCTTTTTAAAAAAATTATTAGTATCAATCAATATTGAATTTACACTATTGTCCAAAAGTTTGGAGTCGGTTATTTTCAAAAAGGTCTGTTATGCTCACCAAGGGTGCATTCATTTGATCAGTAAAAACAGTAATATTGTGAAATATTATTACAATTTAAAAACCGTTTTCTATTTTAATATATTTAAAAGTGTAATTTATTCCTGTGATGGCAAAGCTGAATTTTCAGCATCATTACTCCAGTCTTCAGTGTCACATGATCCTTCAGAAATCATTCTAATATCTAAAATCTGATTTGGTGCTCAAGAAACCTTTCTTATTATTATCACAGCTGAAAATGGTTGTGCTGCTTAGTTTTTTTGTGTGATGTTTTTTTCCAGGATGCTTTAATAAATAGAAAGTTTAGACTTTTATCTGTTATTGGCAATAATACTGATCAGCACAATTTAAATACCGCTTCATTCTTATGTATAAGGCTATTCAGTCTAATCAGAGAACTTGTGAATTTGAATTGGTGAGAACATTGCAAAACACATTTAGAGATGGACCACGAATACGATTCCAGCTATTACGATAGGGGTTGTCCATGTAGAGCTTCTGAGACCAAAAGCTGGTTTCCAGGTTAAATGTTGTTTTAGTCTCTATGGAAGTTCAGATCAGTAGCTGGAATGGTGTTTTATTCTTAATGGAGGGACTGTACAGCAACTTTGTGATATATTTGTTTGACAACGTTGGTGTTTTACTTGGAATTTTGCTGATTGACAAGCACTAACACTAGCACTGCAAATTCCTCAGTTGTAGGGAATTTTCATTTGAAAGGGTGCTCGCAAATGAAAGGGTATAATTACAGTCATGTTTGGTAGAGCCTTCCATTCCTGTCTTGAGGCAGCCTCCCCCCAATATATACTGCTATAAATGCCAGTCCAAACTGAGTGATTACATGTGCACTGAATGGCAAATAAGCTTGCGTGATACGAAAGTGAAAATATTCTGTGTGATCAAAAAAAATTCTTGGACAAACAAATGCAGATGAATAAATTGCATCTGTACTTTTTCGGAACAGGTCACCAATGCAGGCTGATGAAACCACCCTCTTGGCCCTCAGTGTGGGTTTCAGAGACTGACCATCCTCCATCCTCGTTGGCCTTTACAGCCCAAACTGGGAGCGCATGTTTGTGAGGCTGGACGAGCCCCAAACCCGAGCTCTATACTGCCTCTGGCAGCGCACAGATTAAGACTGTAATTATAGATCTGGGTTTGGACTCGGCTTTGTTTGAGAAAGTGGAGGGAGGCTGGTGGGGTGGGTGATGTCATTCCTGGTTTAGGGCCGCACAGCCTGGGATCACAGCGCTGGTGTTGGCTTACTGGAGGATGAGAGAGAACAAGATGGAGAGAAAAGAAGGACGGCGGGAGTGTTTAAATAGATCCAAATGGAATTGATGGGGTTTATTATCAGGGTGGTTTACGTGTATATGTGTGTGTGAACGATCACATATGCCGCCCTATTATAACTAAGCTCTAACATAAGCTTCTAACACCTTTATGTATCATTTTTTCCCCAAAGACAATAAACAGAGATGTAAAATGGGTTAAACAAAGTTTCACAGATCACAGCACAGTTTCATGCACACCACAAATAGGCCAATCCATTACAAAGTTAGAGGAACTGAGTGAAGACAAAAAAAATTTACAACCACTTGCAGGCAGTGTTTTATGAGACATTGTTAAAATATGTGGGCACACAGAGAATTTACCCAGCAATACCACTGCATTTGTTATCCTTCCTTTCAGCAATATTTGGAAGAATCAGGCCTGAATTAGACTGCAGTTAAAATAACACAGAATAAGTGTACTTGGGCTATCTTTTTAGTTGTTGAGGGGAGAGTAAACATGTGGAGGACGGTTGGCTGAGAGGTCCGGTACTGTAATGTGAGCTCTGGTTTGGGAATAACATGGGGGGCGTTCACAGCCCGCTTTTCCAAACTGTTTATCTGCTGTAATTCACTGCCACGATTCACCAAGCAATGGCGATGGAGTCTGGCTGAGTGAAGAGATGAGCCATTCGCCAAATCAAAAGAGGAAGAAGTGACAAGTGCCAAAACAATTCAATGACACGAGTGCCTTTTGTCTCTCTTTTTTACTTTATTATAAATCAGATGTTTCTGAAGACTAAAAATGTGAACGATTTCACAGCTTTTTGTCTTTTCTTGAATTCATCTACTTAATCGTTATAACAATTACCCATTTCGATTAAAAAGGCGGTCACGCTACAGTTTTCATTCCTTTGACTTCTATAAAATGCAGGTGACTGGAAGTGCAAGCTCATGCACATTTAACATTTTGTGTTCCAAAGTTCAACAAAAGATCTATACATCATGGCATGACCAGTATTAAAAAAAACACAAACTTTAAAGCTGCAGGTTTATAGTGTTGCATAAAAGTGTATATTTTATATTTTGGATTTATTTATTTGTTTTGTTACACTTTTTACATAAAAAAAAAAAAACTTTTTTATGCCCTTCCCTCGCTAACTTCCTCGCTAACTTCCTCGCTAACTTCCTCTAGTGTATCAAATTAGGTTTTTTTGTTTAGTTTTTTTGAGCAGGCAACTGTCTTCCACTGTTGTTTGACTCATTCAACATTCGACACTTGATTTCACCTGTCAAGGAAGAAAAAGGTAATCTCTGGGTTGGATTTAAACCCTAAATGTCACTTAAAAGAAGTCGCTTAAAAGCCGCAGATGTTGATGTAAGCTGTAATTTTCTGTTTTTAAGGTTTCTTTGTATTAACAATCAATGATTCCTCAGGTAGGTCTTTTTGAATGATCCATTGTGTTTGTTCTACTCATCTGCTGTGCGTGCTGGCTTGATCAGTGCATCATAATAGAAACGCTGCATAATATGTACTGTTTCACATACTATTTGTGAAAAATAGCATATGTGTCTGTTTGCATATTAGGTGTGAGGTGAGTGTTGGCTCATGGTTCTCTTCCTGCAACACTGGCACCAGATTGACCCTCATTCACCAGTAAGTGTGTGTGTGTGTGTGTGTGTGTGTGTCTGTGTCCATGTAGACAAGAGCAAGAAAGGAGGAGTGAGGTGGATTAGTGGATTAGTGGGTCCACTGAATGTTACAAACTTTCAGCTGGCACTTCACATCCCCCGAATGTTTTCAATTTCTCAACCTGATTAGGCTAAATGCTTGTATTTCAGATACTCTCCAGCTAGACTCAATGGGAGCCAGTGCAGGCACTGAGCAATAAACTGCATTAAAGCAGCACTATGTAACTTTTTCTGTGTTCAAAATTTGCAAAATGTATATAATGAGCGAGTACATCATGAATTCATCTTCCAAACCGCGTTTTTGTCTTATTCCGAATCACTACGGTACACTTATAATAAGTACTTATATTTGGACTATTGTAGCCTGGTCGGGTCGAGTTCTGTTTATTAACCGCTAGAGCGCCAAAAGTTACATAGTGCTGCTTTAAGTAGATCCTGAAAAAAATAAATAAAAAGGAATCAAACCGCTGGAAAACAAACAGACTGAATCAGGATTTGGCACTATTCAACATGTCAACCTCAGTTTTTCCATGTTATAGTTAATGGGCTCAAAGACCCCCTCTCTCTCAGCCTTTCAGGGGTAAGACTGAAATGTTGAGAGATAGATTTTCCTTCCATTTGCCTCTTTTAATCTTAGTATGTACGACAGCTCTGAAATGCTTAATGCTCTGTGGTCACTGGCTCATGAGATCATTATTTCGGAGAAGAAGACCATTATAACAGAGCGGGGATGTGACTGGGCTACTGTACCTCACATGTGAGCTCACAAAACAAAAATCAGAGCAGAATAATGAAAAAGGGAGAGCAGCTTTAAATGGAAGAAATCCATCATTTGAGATGAAAAATGGTAAATGACAGGAGTAGGAAGTTATAGATGCTAGAAAATGAACTGTGCATGCAGTAGTTGGACACTTACAACTGTGATGGCAGCTTCGGGAAATTCAGCTTTGCTATCACATTTAAAATTATAGTTTTTTCTTTCATTATTCTTTCATAAAATCACTGTTTTGACTGTATTTTTGATCAAATAAATGGTGAGCATGTGAGAGTTATTTCATAAACACTGAAGCTAAATTGATAAAATTACACACATTTTTTCCCCTTAAATTAACTGAAAAAACACAAACAAATATGCAATTAATAACAATTACTATTTAATGATTATTTTTTTGAAAGTCATACCCCTGGTTGACAATCAGTGTATTAGACAATCAAAAATTTGTGTCATGTTTTACTTATTCTTACCTTTCTCTTTATTGCTATGATAATTCAATAAATTTCAGATAAAAATTTCTTCCTCCCTTCCTTTCTTTCTTTCTTTTTTTGTTTGTTGCTCAGCTGATTTACCAGCTGTTGTTTGTCTTTGATTTTTTGCCCTTTGACCTTTCAACCTGCTATCTGTTCTCAAATACACAGGCTACACAGTCCCAAACACAGACACCTCACCAGTTCTGATGCCTTAAAATTGGAGAGAGACGTTTCTATGAAACACATGTCAAATGTAAGCATGTTAACACAAAAAAGTGCACATGACAAGCTCGATATTTCAGAACCGTATCTTGGCCTAGTACATTTGGAGATGTGAACATAATGTTAATCATTCCAAACATGATTCTTTTTTTCATTATTGTCATTGTGAGTTATTGTCCTCATATATTTTCTATCTGAAACAAATCCCAGAATTCATTATCAACGCATTGATCAGTGAACAATTCATCTAAATAATGGATCAAGACATCAAATCAAGATCACAATGTTTTTCGGGGGAAAAAATTAAAGGAGGAGACCCAATTTGCTGGAAGTGCCCAACTGGGGATGATTTGACCATTTTGTTTGTTTTGCCTTCCCAGACGTGGCCGCTGAGAAGATTAATAGATTTAGAGCGAGATTATTCTCTGGCCCATCAACGCGCTCCATCAAATAAGCAAATCAGTGGTTTGTAAACAAACCTTTGCCAAAACCTTTCAGACCTCGACGGTGGATAGTGTCTGTTGTGCTATAGAAAATGACGCATTCAATCATCAAGGACCAATGCTACATCAACACTGTCAATTTGCATCCGTATGCATGTGTGCGCTTAGATGCGGATCAGGTTTTCAATAAATAAAGCTTACTTGAAATTTCTCAACCCGAAGTGACAAGCCAAAAGCTTATAAGGACAGTCTGCCCTACATGGGTGGGTCATTAAAATTTAGAGTAGAGTCCTAATTAACCTCAAATGTGGTTGAGATAGACACCCAAACAGTATTATAAATCACTGTGATTAAGAAAGAGAGAGAACAACAGATGATGTCATGAACGTGGAGAGTTACACACACACACCCTTCCCCTTGACATCCCTCCCCGCCCACCCACTCGCCTTGCCACGCGAAGAGGAGCGTGTGTGTGTGAGCTTGAAAGAGAGGGCAGAGATGCCTCAGAATATAACAGCATGGTCAGCAATGCCAAGCTCAAATGCAAAGGCGGCTGGGTGGCCTTTTGTAATGTATATTAACTTGTGTCGGTCGTTCACATGACAGTCCATTGTTCCCCACGACCCGACAGCCTACTTCCTCCCTCCATCTCTTCTTCCTTTTGAACAGGTTGGGTGTATTGTGTGCAGAGAGGCACGCAGAGCTGTTCCGTTGTCTGTTGTGTGGTGGTGGTGGTGGGGGGGATGAGGGTTGAGACGCTGACCCCAGCGAGTGGGGGTGACCCAAGCAGATGGCGGGGCAGGCTGTCCACTCAGCCAGAATTAATAACGTGTGCCATGTCACATTATTGTCTGAGAAAACATCCCCCCTCCAACCCCACTTCAGTTCATGTCCTCTCTCTCTATCCCTCTGTCCCTCTCTTTCAATTTCAGTTTACCTTACTGGCATGACCAAACCTGTACATTTGGATTGCAAAAGCAGTGCCAGAAAAGGCAAAATGGTAATAGTACAAATGGCATAAAAAAGTTTAAAAACAGAGTAAAATAAAACCAAGATAAAGTACAATAAAATAAATAAATAAAACATTTATTAAAAGAGAAAGATTTCTCTCTCTCTGTCTCTTTTGGCACAAGATAATTTCTCTCTGAAAAGATGAAAAAGAAAAAAATTTTAAATCCAGTTTCCTTCACTTAAAAATTTAAATAACAATAATGGAATGGACAAGTAACATGATTGAGCACGATTTCTCTCTGAAAAGTAAAATACATAAATAATATATTCGGTTTCTTTCACTTAAAATGTAAAATAATGTAATAAACAAGTAGTGTTAACAAAACAAAAAACAAAAAATAGTTAGTAGTTTTGTTTGGAGATGATTGCTCTCTGAAAAGACAACTTGTTTCATCCACTTCCTTCATCGATTTATTTTCAAAGAATTTGCATTGCCTGAAAGCTCAAATTAAACATTCATCCTTTTAAAATGTTTTCTTCTTAAATTTGCTGTTTCAGATGTTCCATCTGAGATTGACCATTTGTGTTGTCTACAATTTTTCACAAAACTAGACAGGAAATAAACAGCTCAGCTCAGCAGAGCATTATATTGTGCACAGCACGCACCAGACAACTGTAGACACGAAATATACCATTCCCGTCACCTCTCATTTGTGTTGGCTGTTCCTCTTGTCTTTCTCCCCGTCTCTCAGTGCAAAGGGGATGTGTTGTACCCACTGTAGACATTTCCGGGGCCTCTTTTAGGATCAGCAGAGCTTCGGCCAGAAAGCTTATAGATGGGGTCAGTGATCATAATCTCCACAGCTCTTCCTGTCCAACAGCAGGGTCAAGGTCTTCATGGTATGTGCGGTGTATACGTTGACTTCTGGGAGAAAAACTGAGCAGTATGTGGCACATGTGAATGCATGGCATGTCAAGTGTAGAAGAAAAGCAAATTGTAATAGAATGTGGTAGGTCTTGCTATAACTGAGATGTCGGTTTTATATGAGTTTCAGAATTGGAGATGTGGGGTCAAGGGTTTGACAAGTTCTCTTAGCTGTCTCGCTCCCCACCCCAACATGAGGAAATTTTGCTGCGGTCAACGATTTCACGCTGTCATTGCAAACTTTATCCTTCCCTGAAACAATGAAAACTGAAGAGTGAATTTCAAACTGTAGCAAAGCATGTATTTTATGATCTACAATTTGTTCACTGGTCATTAAAAAAAAATTGGTGTCGTGTTGCTCATTAACAGTTTCTAGCATAGCATTAATTTTGAAGCTAATATTCTACGGTTCAAAAGTTTGGCATCTATAAGATTTAGTAATTCTTTTAAAAGAGGTCAGTGCAAAAACATAGCAAACAAAATACAGCAAACCCAGTAACGGAACAGGTCTGACACAACAGGTTAGTAGATATAAACAGGTTTATTTGGTCACAGTGAGTATGGGTATAGGATCCGGAGGATGTGATGGTGAGGGAAGAGTTTGTCGAATGGTGCAAAGGATATGGAGAGTGGAGCAGTCCAAGTCTTTAGCTTTACAGGAGCTGGAATGTAGGCGGGAGGAGCGCACACAAACACCTCAGCGATCCGTGAACAAGGAGGAACAGGAGACACTAGGAGGAACACAGGAGGCAAGTAATGCAGGAAGTATTCAAATGGAAGTAGTAGCAAAGTCACTGAGTCCTCTACATGTATACGAGACCGGACAGTGAGGGTGTCTGAGGTGTGCTTTTATGCAGGCTGGTGATGAGGTGCTTGATTGGTGACAGGTGCTCAGTACTCAAGTGAAGGTGGTTGCGGTGATTGGGAGGTGACTGAGTCCGGCCGATCTGTGACAGTACTCCCCCCCCGAAAGGCGCGTCCCACGCCATAACAATTCCACTGGGGAGGGGGGGGTGGGCGCCCTGGAGGCTGGTACAGGACAGATACCCGGGAGGCCTCCAGGGCAGAGCAGGTAGTCCGGGTTGCCATGGCGGAGCTGGGGACCCGGGAGGCCCAGGCGGAACAGGGGACCCGGGAGGCCATGGCAGATCCTCCGTGGCCTTGGCTGGCTCGGGCTCTGTGAGCTCCCGGACTGGCTCTGGAGGAGCGGGCTCTGTGAGCTCCCGGACTGGAGCCATCACTGGAGTGAGCTCTGGGGCTGGAGCCCTCCCTGGGCCCAACTGGGGAAGCTGGAGCCCCCCGCACTGCAAAAAATGCTTTTCTAGCTTAGATCTTTGGTCTTGTTTCCAGCCAAAATATCTAAATTCTTAAATCAAGAAGGATTTTCTAGACAAGTAAAAAACAAGTCAAAGTCAAGTGAGTTTTTGCTTTAAACGAGCAAAATAATCTGCCAATGGGGTAAGAAAATAATCTTGTTTTCGGCTGGAAACAAGACAAAAGATCTAAGCTAAAAAAGCATTTTTTGCAGTGTGGGCTTAACTCTGGAACGCTGAACTGGGGATCGGGAGCCCTTAATAAACACTTTTCTTCTCACTTCCGTTATCTGTCATACGCGGAAGCATAGACGGAAGCGGTTCCGGCGGAAGGCGTATGACGTATGCGCAGCACGCGCGCCTCTGAGATATGCTAGTCTCACGAGTTTGTTTACAGGAGCACAACTTTAGCAAAGGAAAACCAGTCTCTTCTTGGCTTATATCGAAATCCTCAGATATTTTTCTTTGTAAATCTTCAGTTTGTATTTCTAATTCGTGACCGGCGTTTTGTTTTGTTGTCTCTCCGCGTTCGTCACTGATCACGCAACGCCGACGTGCTGTGTCATCCACCGGCACGGCTTCTGCATATGACAGTTGGCGGAAGTGATATAAAATTGTTATTATTATGTTTGAAATATGGATATTTTTCTTACAAAAAAGCATGGATTCACAACAGAAGGCCTTTATTCACCCCCCGGAGCCGTGTGAGGCACGTTTTATTATGAATGCGTGCGCTTTATTTGACGACTTGTGGACTGTTCAACGGCAACCCCCACTGACTGCAATGACAGAGCTTGGAATAGCCAGGACAATTTTTAATATAACTCCGACTGGATTCGTCTGAAAGAAGAAAGTCATATACACCTAGGATGCTTCGAGGGTGAGTAAAACACAAGCTAATTTTCATTTTTGGGTGAACTAACCCTTTAACAAGACATGCTGAGACACCGCATCTTCAAGATGTAAAAATAGGCCAGTTCTGATACATCGTTTAACTCAATGGCTTACTCTACATTTCTCATCTAACTGAGTAACCATGCAAATACACAGATTTGAGCTGCACTGACCACAATACTGCATATTAAGCCCTGACGTTCCAACCGCATCCTGATGACAAACACAATTCCATTCACAGTGGTTTTCAGAAATAAATAAATGAGACTGAAATCTAAATCTAAATGTTACACTGTATTATTCCTGCACATGCTTGTATTTTTTAGAGCATGATGTATACCCAGAGTGAACATCAACTTTCAAGTCACCACATGTTCGGATTCAGTTCCTTCACGATTCTTGGAATAATGAATCTTAATGTCAGCTAGTTACAATTATAAAGAAAGACTATGTACTTCAATGGTATCTGAACTTCATTGGTCCATTTAATGTTAGAAATGGTCAAAACGTCCAATTTCCAGCAAAAGCAGAGGAGAACTGGATTTCCTGCAAGAATATGCATGGATCTTCGTGAATATCAGAATTTGGTATTAATAAAGTTTCCTCTTCAGAAAATCACTACCAAAGTTTATAATTCAGTGGCAACACTGGACGCCTCTCAAGCTTCACAACGGTGTTATGAATGAAGTTTCATGGCCACAATAATACGACTGACAAGGTCCTTTTATAAAAGCTACTGGCTTCCTCATCCAAAAGGGAAAGTATTTCAGATCATTTGAAGTTAAGGACAAGAGCAGAACATATTAATCCACTAGAAAGAACCAATCCAAGCACGTTGCAGATGGAGACTAAATTTTTAGGGTAGCTAATTTGCAGTTCTTGTCATACTCAACACTGGCTAAACGTGCAGCTGCATTGTAAAAAAAGTTTGTAATTTTACAGAAAAAACTGTAAAAAATAAAAATTACAATAAAACCTGTTAAATGGTTAATTGTAAGTGAGCTGATATACAGTGAAATATACTGTAAATGGTTTAACACTGCTTCATATATAGTTGTACTGTAAAATACTGCCAAATTTGTGGTTTTGCAAGTAAAAGCCATGAAAAAAACATACAATTTACAGTGAAAAACAGAAAAAGGACATTGCCAAATCTCCATGTGCAGTATATTTTATATAATAGTTTTGTTTCTTCTTTTTTTGCTATTAGTAATGTGCATTGGTAAGTTTTGTGTTACATTTTTAGATTATTTAGTGAATGTTTATTGCATTATTTTAATGCCATGTGAGTTACATTGATGGTGTTTTGTATATGCAAGTATTGGCTATGTGTTTTGAACAAGTCACTTATGATGAACTCATCATGTGGCTTTCTATTTTACCACCTGTATTATGGTGGTTATCGGTACATTTTAAGGTAAAAGCAAAATGTAGTCACTTCAAGTATAAGCATATTAACATTATATCAGTTATATGTTTTAAAATACACAGGCACCAATATGCCATTCTGTAATACCTGAAAAACTGTGGTGACCGTATTTTATAGTGAATTTCTGGCTTTCAGCTTTTTATGTATTTTTTTTTTTTCATTATAAATTTAAGAGTATATTTTTGTCAGTGTTCATAAAAAGCCCATTTACCACATCTGAATTTTTTTTCTTTAAGCCCAATCTTGTGTGTTTACAGATTCCCTTTTTATCAAAATATATTCCTGTGAAGTTGCACATTGGCCTTGTCTCTCTCCTCTTTTTTTTTCTCAGTACCTCGATATGCTCGATTTCTCAGTACAGTCACTGGTTTTTACATCAGTGCTAACAGCTCAAAGCTAAAGCAGAACTCACTGAGATACCACATTCAGTCATTAACTTTAATCAACTATTTTCCTCACACTGTAAATTCATTTGCTGCACCAACCACCTTTTACCCTCTGTAACTAAAACCAGAAAACCAGGCACTAGTAATTATGGGCATTAATGCTTGTCACTTTATTAATTTTTTGGTTTCATGAGACATTTTGAAATGTCGAGCACCCATGAAATTAATAGGATAATGATGTGTGTGTGTGTGTGTGTGTGTGTGTGTGTGTGTGTGAAATTCCCCTCAGACGCCATCATCTTAGCTCATGTACTCCCACTGAAAGAGGTAATATTCCAAATTTACTTTCATGGAAGTGCACTCGGGGATGACACTCAAAGCCTAGAGCCTTAAACTCATCTTTTAATTTCACTTGAGACTCTCTAAACTGTTTTTAAGCTGTTCTCAGACCTACTACAATTAATTTTCTACAATATTAGAGAATCCAATGATGCCTGGGCCTTTTGAAGATGACTCTCCATTAGTCAAACTGCCTATTTCTTGTTGGTTTTGCCCTAGTGTTTTGTGGTCTGTGCGTGTGTGGGTGCCCCTCGAGGCGAACACACTCACACAGTTGACTGCTAGAACTACAGGTCAGTCCAGCCCAGCAAACGTCAGTGGTGTCTTGTGATGCCCGTTGGCATTCATTATCAGATACAGAAACATTATCTGATGCCAGAGCACACTTACTTTTTTCAACATGGTGTTTGTGTGTTTGGAAAAATAGGTCCATCAGATAGCATCATAATTCAAATCATCCCCAAAAAGAGAGCAAAAGATAACTTCGGTGTGCTAACGATATCCATCCCTGCATTAATGGGAAGGCTGAAATTATCAAGTTTCTCCATCCTCAGTGACTGCTCAGAGGGCTGTTTTCACTATGATGAGTATGAATATTGAAAATCCGTAAGGCCCCGGCCCTAATCCACACATTATACAGGTCTGTGGTTAAAAGGTATCATCTGGTTGGGGGCTGGAGTGGGACTTGCCTTTGGAGACCAGTCTTTCTCTTGGCTAAATACACATGCAGTCATCAACACTGGATTTACGGGCGGCACACTTGTGGTTCATTCGTGATTGCTTGAATTGGCTGCACATGCTGTCTGCTTCATTGAGCTCCTGAGATGGGTCTCTTTCATTGAAAATAATCACTTGGGACCTGCAAGACAGATGAGAGAACAATATTGGAGAGGAAGGAAAAAGAGAGGGAGAGTGAAGGTAGAAAAGTAAGTAACGGTACTCAAATTAAAAGGAGTGAAATTCTGAACCAAAACCATATGGGGTGAGAAAGAATAGAAAAGAGTTGGTTATACTGTTGCTCTATGCAAACACATTAAAATGAATGATGTTTTAATAGCAATAAAAATAATAGTTGTTACTAGCACACAGAGCAGCTGCACAAGCTGTTTCACAATTAGTCAGACTCACTGATGACAGTAAAAACTCTTTTCATGTAATCTTCATGTTATATTGTATCATGACTATCAACCCTGCTGAAAAAACAAACAAACAAAAAAACGTTAAAACCAGCCTAAGCGGGTTGGTTGGTTTTAGCTGGTCGTCCAGCCTGTTCATAGCTGGGCAGCAGGCTGATTTTAGAGGGGTTTTGGCCACTTCTTTAGCTGGTCAGGCTAAAACCAACTACTTCCAGCTTAAACCTGCTAAAACCAGGCTGTTTTTAGCAGGGGGTTTTTTTCAGCAGGGAATTTAAAACTTATAAAAACATACATGCCACAATACTGGAATTTAAATAATACAGGCATAACAGGCATTATATTAACATAAACTACTGAATGAAAAGTGTTTCTGGTTTGTTAATCTGAGAAATTTTACATCTATAATCCACTGCCGTCTGTGATAAAGACAGCAAACACTGCACAAGCATCAACAGGGCGTTCGTCAAGGTTTCTGCATGCTTAGAATGCATATTATGTATAACGTGACAGTATTTCTGCACATTGTAGTCCTTTTAATGGTATGATAACAAGCTCCAACTATCTTGTGAGCAAAGCTTATCAGACAGGAGCCTGGGAAATCTCAAGCTTCAGCGTCAAAATATCTAGCCAATTCCGCCCGCAGAGGTTATTTATGAGCGGGTAAACACTGTTTGAGCACTGTAAAACAGCCACATCGCACCATTCTCGCGATGGCACGAGCCTCGCTCACTCATGCCATCAAAGTACAATGACAGCAATTCGAGAACAGTCGATAGACTCATTCTACACAGAGCAGCTGCACAAGCTGTTTCACAATTAGTCAGACTCACTGATGACAGTAAAAACTCTTTTCATGTAATCTTCATGTTATATTGTATCATGACTATCAACCCTGCTGAAAAATCAAACAAAAAAAAAAAACGTTAAAACCAGCCTAAGCGGGTTGGTTGGTTTTAGTTGGTCGTCCAGCCTGTTCATAGCTGGTCAGCAGGCTGGTTTTAGAGGGGTTTTGGCCACTTCTTTAGCTGGTCAGGCTAAAACCAACTACTTCCAGCTTAAACCTGCTAAAACCAGGCTGTTTTTAGCAGGGGTTTTTTTTCAGCAGGGAAATTAAAACTTATAAAAACATACATGCCACAATACTGGAATTTAAATAATACAGGCATAACAGGCACTATATTAACATAAACTACTGAATGAAAAGTGTTTCTGGTTTGTTAATCTGAGAAATTTTACATCTATAATCCACTGCCGTCTGTGATAAAGACAGCAAACACTGCACAAGCATCAACAGGGCGTTCGTCAAGGTTTCTGCATGCTTAGAATGCATATTATGTATAACGTGACTGTATTTCTGCACATTGTAGTCCTTTTAATGGTATGATAACAAGCTCCAACTATCTTGTGAGCAAAGCTTATCAGACAGGAGCCTGGGAAATCTCAAGCTTCAGCGTCAAAATATCTAGCCAATTCCGCCCGCAGAGGTTATTTATGAGCGGGTAAACACTGTTTGAGCACTGTAAAACAGCCACATCGCACCATTCTCGCGATGGCACGAGCCTCGCTCACTCAGCTGTATGGTGAGAGTTTTCCTCCTCTCGCGAGATCAGAAGAGTTTCCCACGCCTGTTGTTGTGGCGTCTGCCCTTTTCTTTCACTCACCCTGCCCCCCTTCCTCGGTCCTCGTCACCCGCCCCCTTTCTCTCTCTCCCTCGCTCCTTCAGTCTCCAGTCTGCTTCTGTTGTCTCGGCGGCTGGTAGGGTCTGGGAGAGAGGATCTCGCGAGTCTTGGAGTTTTGGTGAGAGTTTGTGGAAGATGGCGCCTGTTGTGACAGGGTAAGTCTGAGATTCAGGACTGCTGCAGGAGTTCCGCGGCTCTTACACACTTTCTCGTAAACTAACGGGTTTAAGGAAAAGATGGCGGGTTTCTTTTCCATTACGCACGTGTGCTGACTGTATACTGTGAATTTCTGTGCTCAGCCTCTTCATAAGAGCACGCAGAGTGTGTGTGTTTTTATATTTTGAGTGCAGTGCGCGTGTTGTGGGGTTGTTGCTTTGAGCCCATCGCGGTGCGCCTGCATGGGGACTTGAGGGCCAGCCAGACCGTTTTGTACTGACTTTCTAACCACACAATATCATACTTGGGATTTTTTACAAAAAAAGACCAAATAAACAACATCGCTGTACAGGGAAACCCCCATGAACGGATTATCCCCAGTACACATGGTGGGCACATTGTATGGTTTTAGTAATGCAGTACAGTGGCTTTGTTTCAGGCTTGGTTTCGTTTAGGATTGGAGTGGAAAACACCTCCCATCTGAATGTGTGCTTTTGTTGCTCTGTCGGTGGTCTGATGGGTTTTATTGCTTGTCTGCAGGGAAATGTGTTCGATTGTGAAGCGTTGTTTACCAAACAGAGCCGCTGGCTCTGCTGTCGCTCACTCGGTGCAGACGAATGATTATTTAATGGCAGCAAGTGCAACTAAGGACATTAAAGCTCCCTGACTGGAAAAAGAAGCATGGAAACCTTTAGGAATCGGAGCCTTTTGCGAATGAATTTCTCGCACGGCATTGTTTTGCTTGTGTCACTCTTGGACAATACTGAACAATGTGTGATTATGGCAGTGTTTCTTACTGAACAGTGTGGCTGTAGCGGGGAGATCCCGTCCACTCTTACATTATTAAATAGAATAATCAGATACTAAAACGTTTATTTTTATAATTCACTTAAATTGTATTAAATGTTTTAGCAAATATTTAACTATGCGTCCACTTATGATCAAGAAATAAAGCCTATGTAAGTTTCACAAACCTTAAGTAATTCCTCTTTTTTTTTTTTTTGCATTTCGAGATGTTCCTCACTTGAAGTAGTTCAGTAAGTGCTCTGACTGATTCACTTTGGTAACTGCTTAGTTTGTGATTTTTTTTTAACGATTCATTAAAAGAACTGTCTTAGGAGTCAACTAGAAATAATATACAGGTGCATCTCAATAAATTAGAATGTTGTGGAAAAGTTTATTTATTTCAGTAATTCAACTCAAATTGTGAAACTCGTGTATTAAATAAATTCAATGCACACAGACTGAAGTAGTTTAAGCATTTGGTTCTTTTAATTGTGATGATTTTGGCTGTAATACCGCAAACTATTTTCTCCTATCCCGGTTAAATCGACAGAATCAACTATAAATAAAGACCAGTCTCACGAAGATCGATAACTACAACACTTAGCAAGCATCCTTGTCAATGGAAAATAACATTCTGTTTATTGTAAGTGTACGCTACAGTTTTGTCATCTGCCACTAAATTCTCAAGCTCTTTTTAAAGCGGTGTGGATTCTGATTAGCCATCAAAGTTTTTATGATTCTTCAGCTGGAAAAAATTCTAAAACATTTCTAAAAGTGACTTCATTGATATTGTTCCACTTGGACTTCTCTGTTGTCATAGAACAGGGGTGGCGAACGTCAGTCCTGGCGAGCCGCAGCCCTGCAGAGTTTTGCTTCAACCCTAATCAAACACACCTGAACAACATACAAAACTACTCCATTCCTTGGTTTAAGAAAGATCTCTAGTGTGTGGATCACAGCATCACCTTGAATGATGAAAGCATGAATCACCTCCAGCACAGTGGAACGTCCCCGTATCATGCTCCAGGGGAAGGAGATTTTATTTAACATTACACAGACTAATTTCTCCATCTGTTCTTTTTTTTTTTTCGCTTTCTTCACTGTCAGCAGTTTTTTTTTTCTTTTTTTCAAACATCCAGGATGTTTCATTCAGAAAATATGGAAGTGATCGCCTTGACTGTTATATATTTGATTTCTGACTAAATTTTGTCATGATTATGTATTTGTCCAGAAAACCTTCATATTTATCGTCAGTAGGTCAGGGGCCTCGTGAACCTCTGTATGAAAAAGAAACAAAACTAGACAGGAAAAAAAACTTGGTCCCAAGGAAACTGGCCCCACGTTAATGAATTGTTTGTTTTGGCTTGGGGGAAGGACCTCAGCGCTGTGGAGTGACTGATTGACAGGGTTTACTCTCTAGTGGTCCAGCTGTTTTGAAGCGTGTGCCCTGTAATTGAGCACAGTGACTTTTTTTGATTCATTTCAGACTTCTTGAATGTGTTGGAACTTGTAGCCCCCAATAAGAAATAAGCAGTTTGATCTACTATTAATAGGCTATTTAGTAGATGCACTAATCTTTATTGATCGACTGATTTTTTTTCCCAGACATATTTTATTTTATTTTATTTATTCTTTTTAATAAGTAATTTATTATTATTATTATTTTGAATAAAAATAAAACAATATGAAATAAAGTGGGGTTTTTAAATTATCTGAGTGCAACAATTTTTTTTTATGTGAATGTACTTATAATTCAAAAACAGTGATTTGATATCACCCTATATAATACTGTACCTTTCAAAAATATGGTGTTTTTTAAAGAAATCTTTTATGCTTACCGCAACTGCATTATTTGATAAAAAAATTGTGAAATATTACAATTTACTGAACTGTTTTATTTATATATATATATATATATATATATATATATATATAAATAAGTACTCCTGTGATTTGAAACCTGTGATTACAAAGCTGAAATTTCAGCAGCCATTTCTCCAGTCTTCAGAAATCATTCTAACATGATTTGTTGCTCAAGTAACATTTGTTATTATTATCAATGTTAAAACAGTTCTGGTGCTTAGTATTTGTGTGGAAACCATATTACATTTTTTCAGGACTCTTTGATGAATAAAAAGTTTAAAATATAATTGTTTTTGTAACAATGTAAAAGTCTGTACTGTCACTTCTGTTCAGTTTAATGTGTCCTTGCTGAATAAAAGTACACCAAAAACACCAAAAATTGGTATCTGCCATAGGGCTGGGCAATAATTCAATGTCAATATGTATCGCAATATAATTTTTTTCAATAATGGTGATATGATTTTTAAACACATTTCCGATTTTTTGATATACATTACCAGTGTTTCCCATACATTGATTTATTTGTGGCGTTTGATTTCATTGAATAAACATGAGCACTGCACATTACAAAATCAAAACGCGTCGCAGGTGTTTTATATGAATGTATCTCTGAAGAGAACCGACTGTCTTCAGAAAAGTTGATGACATTCTCATTTTTATCTGATAAAGTAGCATTCATTGCGGAGCTGCTTTGTTTACAGCCGTTACTGGAGAAACGGCTAGTTTTATCACTCTAAAAGCGCCTCCTGCTGGCAGAGAATCGGTTTGCATTTTCAATAATAAGCACGTCTCCAGAAACATTTCCAGTTTTTGTTGATGTTAAATTTTTTTTTTCTGCAGCGACTGAGCACTTTTCATACCCTTTTTTTTTCTGGCTGAAGCACATTTGTTTCAATCTATAAGAATAATCAGCCTACACTACAGTCAAAAGTTTTTGAACTGTAAGATTAAACATTTTTTTTTTAAAGGGATCATATGACGTTGCTAAAATGAACGTTATTTTGTGTATTTGGTGTAATGAAATGTGTTTATGCGGTTTAAGGTTAAAAAAACATTATTTTCCACATACTGTACATTATTGTTTCTCCTCTATGCCCCGCCTTTCGGAAACGTGTCGATTTTTACAAAGCTCATCGGTTTGAAAAGCGAGGTGTGCTCTGATTGGCCAGCTATCCAGAGCATTGTGATTGGCCGAATAGCTCAAGCGTGTGATGGAAATGTTTCGCCCCTTGCCAGATTGTGATGCCCTGTCCGGTCGGAGCGACGAGACAAAAACATTAAAACCCATTATAAACGAGACATTGCTTGCATCCAGTGGGGACATAATTACGGATTATAATGACTTATACTGTCTTTTTATTATTTTGTGTATTTGGTGTAATGAAATGTGTTTATGCGGTTTAAGGTTAAAAAAACATTATTTTCCACATACTGTACATTATTGTTTCTCCTCTATGCCCCGCCTTTCGGAAACGTGTCGATTTTTACAAAGCTCATCGGTTTGAAAAGCGAGGTGTGCTCTGATTGGCCAGCTATCCAGAGCATTGTGATTGGCCGAATAGCTCAAGCGTGTGATGGAAATGTTTCGCCCCTTGCCAGATTGTGATGCCCTGTCCGGTCGGAGCGACGAGACAAAAACATTAAAACCCATTATAAACGAGACATTCCTTGCATCCAGTGGGGACATAATTACGGATTATAATGACTTATACTGTCTTTTTATGCGCTGCGTTGCATCGCGCCACGTAAACATAAATCTGCATTTGTGATCGGAGAAATGACAAACAACAAGCGCTACTCTACACTGCTCAAAGTGTTTGAATCGTCAGTGGCATATTCTTTAAATATGAAAATGTACTTTTCAGACTGTGAGTCAGAACAGCCGGCATTGTAGTCTACTCTACCAGGATCAGGAAACAGTCCTCCATAAAATGTGCTGCACACATCTTAATATTTGTATTGAACTGTTCTGGAACAGTGTTGTAAATACAACTTAACCACTGATTTATAGTCGTGTCCTCTTTTGGAAGACCAAACAAAGTAGTTTCGCTTTCACAACAAAACACAGCAGGCTAGAGTGAGCTGCGGCCTAGAGTGAGCAGAGGCAGGCGGGCTTGAGAACGGCGCGGCCGGCGGATTCGATGAAGGAGGGTCCGGAGGGCTTGTGGCAACCACATTGGACGACCCTGGGCTGGACTCCGCTTCATCCACGGTGAATGAAAGCCGATCCGGCAATCCACAGCACGAAGTTGATGTATTTCCTCAGCGACCAGCACGGATCAGCTCCAGGCATGATGAAGCGATATCGTCCTCTTTTGGAAGGCCAAACAAAGTAGTTTCGTTTTCACAACGAAGCACACAGCACCTTCACGACATGGCGGCGGTGGCAACAATAATACTACAGCGAGAATAAAAGTAACGCCTTCTTTCTTTGCATGAACATTTGGGCGGCGTTATGCAAATCTTCCCACATCGTGATGTAGACGTGTGGGGGTGTGTTAGAACGAGACGTTTTAGGTAGGTGTGGTTGACTCTAAGACTCTAAACAGAATATCTCTTTGGATTTGAGACTTTAGTCTTTGCAACTTTACATATCTTCTTTATGCACCAAGAGCTTAAGAGCTTG